>NC_037681.1:58851444-58905150 GCF_003255815.1 Theropithecus gelada | reverse complement strand
AGGCTGAGGCAGGAGAATGGCGTGAACCCGGGAGGCGGAGCTCGCAGTGAGCTGAGATCTGGCCACTGCACTCCAGCCCGGGCGACAGAGCGAGACTCGGTCTCAAAAAAAAAATAAAAGAAAAGAAAAAAGAAAAATGTAAAAGAAAGGTGCAAAAAACTAAGAGGAGCAATATACATGACTGATCAATTTTTTCTAAAAATTAAATGCTAAAAAATCAGATTTATTGTTTAATAATAATGTGCTTCATATGTGCCAGTCACTGTTCTAAGCACTTTACATGTCTTTAACTTAGTTATTCCCCACAACAGCTCTATGAAATAGGTTTTCTTTCTACCCGTTTACCTTTTGTAGACAGGGAAACTGAGGCACAGGGAGGCTAAGTAACGGGCCCGAGGCCAGAGAGTAGGAAGTGAGAAAGCTGGAATTGGAACGCGGAAGCCTGTGCTCTTGGCCTCTGACGGTGTGATTTTTTCATGCCGAGAAAGTTTTTCTGCTTCAATCAACTTCAGTTCAACAGAATATTTGTTATAGGGTCGTTGCCTTTAAAGCTGTCATTTCTTTTTTTTTTTTTTCTCGAAAATCATTTTAATGTAGTCCATTTAATACCAATGCTTTCCTAAAATGTAAGCTGTGAGAAAGAACAATCATTCAGTTGGGAAATGGAGTCTTCAATGGTTCATCCTTCAATATGATTTCCTGAATACTGTCGATTTTATGTCCACCTGATTTCAGCCATTTTTTGTACTGTTCCTCAGCGTGCAGTAGAGAATCTGCTTTTGAAGCATCTTTCCGATCTGATTCACCACTCCATGGTACAGATGGAGGCGAATTTGTAGACTGTCATTAGGATTTGCATCCGCCCAGCGCCATCTTCCGCCCAATCACAGCGGCGGCTACGGGCGGGGGAGGAGGGGAGCCGGCCACCAGCTCGCACCGCAGTCCGCGGGCGGACCCCAAGCCGTCGCGGACCCACGCACGGAGCCCGCTGGGCCGTCGCTGCCGTCGTCCTAAGGCTGTCATTTCTTACTTGCCCCTTCTGAAAAATTCACTGTTGACTTAGGTATTCCACGTAGGACTTAGAGCCCTGGGACATCTAGGGCATTAGTCACCACTGAGCTTCTGTTGCTGATTCCTGGGAATCTCACTTAAAGGCATACTTTTTAAAAAACAACAACAAACAACTCAAAATAAAATTAGAAATAAATAAATATACCATAGACAAAAGGGGAAAAAATATCTTAACAGGAAAAAAAAAAACCAACAAAAAAACCATAATCACAGTACTCAATTAAATAAACCGTAATATAAATTAATCAGAACCATAATACAATGAACTATAATAAAATAAATCATGAAATTAAATAAAATGACGCTCAAAATTAACACTTCCTTAATATCAGTTAATATCACAGTTCAATTTTCTTTATTTCAAAATTCTCTTTTCACCCTTGCATTTGGTCACAGGTCTGTCTCAAGTCTTTTCTAATCCATAAAAGAATGTTTTCCTTTCAATTTTTGTTCGTTTTATTTGTTGAAGAAACTGGGCCATTTGTCCGGTAGAATAACTAGGAAGACTGACAAATATGGTTTCAGATTTCTCTGTGGTTCTCTTTGCCCCTAGGCTGCATCTTCCCTAGAGAGATGTTCGGTCAAAGTACTGCGTTTTAAAGTCACTTAAAATAATTCTTCTCCCTGTGATTACAAAATCAACTTGCTATACTATAACCATCATTTGGCAAGTTTGTTTTTGATTGAAGGGGGTTGCCTTTTCTAAGTATAATTTTGTTTTTCAATACTCTAACATATTTACATGCTGAAAGTAAAAATTATAGGAGAGATAGAAGCAGAGAATTTAGCCTCCATGTCTGCCCCTTCCCCACTCAGCTGTCACAGCTGCCATTCTCTTTCTCTTCTCATCTTAGAGATAATATTTTCTAATTAACTTTTTTTTTTTTGAGATGGAGTCTTGCTCTGTTGCCCAGGCTGCAGTGTGGTGGCGGAATCTTGGCTCACTGCAACCTCTGCCTTCCGGGTTCAAGCCATTCTTCTGCCTCAGCCTTCCCAGTAGCTGAGACTGCAGGCGCCTGCCACCATGCCCAGCTAATTTTTGTATTTTTAGTAGAGATGGGGTTTCACCATATTGGCCCGGGTGGTCTGGGATTCTTGACCTCGTGATCTGCCCGCCTTGGCCTCTCAAAGTGCTGGGATTACAGGCGTGAGCCACCACACCTGGCCTTTTTTTTTTTTTTTTTTTTTTTTTTTGAGACAGAGTCTTGCTCTGTTGCCCAGGCTGGAGTGCAGTGGTGTGATCTCAGCTCACTGCAACCTCTGCCTCCCGGGTTCAAGTGATTCTCTTGCCTCAGCCTCCTGAGTAGCTGGGTCTACAGGTGCCTGCCACCATGCCTGTCTAATTTTTGTATTTGTAGTAGAGATGGGGTTTCGCCATGTTGGCTAGGCTGGTCTCAAACACCTGACCTCAGGTAATCTGCCTGCCTCAGCTTCCCAAAGTGCTGGGATTACAGGCATGAGCCACTGTGCCGGGCCCCTCCTCCCTTTCTAACAACAACAAAAAAAGCTAGCATACCGTATTTACTCTTCTGACCTTGTATTTCTTACTTACCACTATACTCTGGAGGCCATCTATCCTCCTTCCTTTTATTGCTGCACAGCAATTCACTGTGTGCATACTCCTTAATGAATTCAACCAGTGGCCTACTGATGGACATTTGGGTTGTTTTCAGTTTTTGCTATTACAAATAGTGCTGCAATGAATAACTGGAGCATATGCCACTTCACATTTCTGGTAGTTATGTTTGCAGTAGACTCCTAGAACTGTGGTTGCTGGGTGAAAAGGCAAGGGCACATGTAATTTTGCTGGACATTACAAAATCCTTCTCCAAAGAGATTGTGTGATTTTGAATCCCCATCAGCAATAGGGGAGAAAGTTTCCCCAAAGCCTCACCAATAGACTATATTGTCCAACTTTTGGACTTTTGCCTATATGAAAGATAAGAAATAGTACCATAGTGCACATATTTTAAGTTTGCAATTCTGTTATTAGGAAAACAATAGTAAACATATTTTCACTAGTTTCATTTGCTTCGTTTTTTCTGTGAAATGTCTGTTCATATTTTGACCATTTTTCTATTAGGTTATTAGGCTTTTTCTTCTGAGAAATTCTTTAATTGTTAAGGATATTAACAATTCATTAATCTTGATTGTTAACTAACCTTGACTGTCTGTGATACAATTTGCAATTCCTTCTCCCAGGTTTTCATTTGCCTTTTGATTTTACTAGGATATTTTACTTAGGATGTTTTTATAATGCTACAGAACCAAATTTGTTAATAGTTTATTACCTTTATGAGTTAGGGATTTTATGAGTTACAATTAGAAAAGCTTTTGTCTTTTCTACATTATAAAGTATTCCACTCTCTGTTTTTTGCATTATTTGTATGGTTTCATTTTTACATTTAGCTTTTGATCCATTTGATGCTTAATCCAAAAGCTTTTACCCTGGTGCCTAATGTAAGGAATGGATCTAATTTGATGTTTTCCACGTGGCTATCAAATTGTATGACACGTGTGAATGATAATCTCAATGAAGCTGTTTACACAAACACACACACACACACACGCACGCAGAAGGATATATGCTAGCACGCACTGGTTGACTCTGGATGGTGGCATTATGAATGCTTTCCGTTTTCTGTTTTATTATTTTCCTCTGTATGAACAGATATACCCTGTGAAGGCTGGGACATTTGTGTCTGAGAGGATGTAATGCAGACCCAGTAAAAAATTTTTTACAGAAGTTTGTCCATAATTCATACTCAGGCAGTCCAGCAATCGAAATGTCTGCTGTGCTCACTGGACTGAGTGTACTCTGTGCTGCGGGAAATAGTTTAAAAAGCGAAATCATCTGTACAGAGATACAGCTAAAAAAGTCAAGGCAACTAATGGTGAGGAGAATTGAGGTCTCAGAGAAGGCCAAATGAGCAATAGAGACTGGTGAAAAATTCACAGGAGACATCTTCATGGGCTGGGTAGCCTGGGAGGCTTCAGGGAGGAAGTGTCTTCCAGTTAGTCCTTGAAGGATGAAAAGGATTTAGACTCGTGGGGAAAACAGAGATGCCTGAATGCAAAGACAGTGTTGTAGGAGAGGTGAATGGGAACACCTGAGGGTGTCTGGGACACCGGGTAGGCAAGGTGGTCAAAGAGGATACCCTGCGCGACTGACACTGTTCACCCAGACTGGGGAGCAAAGCTCTCTGCTCCTCCTAGGAAGTGAGGTTGCCTGAAGTTGCTGGGGGCAGGGAGTCTCTCAGAGGAGCCAATTATACACAGAGCCCCTCCCCAGGGAGCTCATTTCTGGTGGTGAACTGCTTGCAGATAGGGACACCTGGGGATGCTGAAGTCCACTAGACTATCAAGGTTTAGATTTGCTTTTGCTCCTAATCATTCCACTCTTGGCTGGCACCCATGATCTGAGGACCCCTGACTCTGTGGCAGGACATACCAGCCCTCCACAGATGGGAACGTACAGCTGCCTCCCTCCCTCGTTGCAGGGCCCACGGGGTGCAAACCCCTAGGGTTGGATGGACTTCTGCTGAGAAGGTCTGGGCTGGGCGGGACAGCTCACATCTGTTAATTCCAGCACTTGGGAGGCCGAGTCGGGTGGGTCATGCGGGGTCACGAGTTTGAGACCAGCCATGGCCAACATAGTGAAACCCTGTCTCTCCTAAAAATACAAAAGTTAGCCGGGTGTGGTGGTGTGCGCCTGTAGTCCCAGTACTCTGGAGGCTGAGGCAGGAGAATTGCTTGAACCAGGGAGGCGGAGGTTGCAGTGAGCCGAGATTGCACCACTGCACTCCAGCCTGGGCAATAGAGCGAGACTCTGTATCAAAAAAAAAAAAAAAAAAAAGTCTCCTGAGTACAAATATTCTGCTTCCTCCTCCTCCGAACAGTCTGAATAAGCAACAACATTTATCCTAGGCAAGGAAGGGTGTCCCGGGGAAGGGGCGGGCAAGTCTAACAGCCAAAAACAGCCACCTGACACCTGGTGTAAACTACAGCTTCATTCCTTTGAGTAGTAAAGTTTAAAAAAAGGCCCCACATGTTCAGTTAGTCTTTTGGATTGCGTGTGTGTGTTTGGTGGGGTTGGGGGACTTTAGGAACTCTCCCTTTCCTGTGATTCCCCAGCACCACGTGCAGGCCCCACATCCGTGCCTTTTCCTCTGGACTGCCCCTAGATTGCGGAGGGCCCTCCTTCACTTTGCATTCTTCCACTTCAGGGCAGGGTCATGCTCCCAAATCATCCCCTAAAGGGAGTTCTTTAACTTCCTGAGACAGTCCATTTTTGTTTTGAACAATCCCCCACTTGTGTCTAACCTAAAGCTCTCACGCTGCAGAAATAGAGAACACGTGAATATCACCTTTTCCTCCTTAATTAGAGATCCTACTGGTGTTCCCCTTTAGGGGGCTACATGGTGGGATGGACAGAGCATGGGCTCTGAGTGAGTCTGATGGAATCCTGGCTCTGTCACTACCTGCTGGATGTCCTTGGGCAAGTGAGTTAGTTCTGAGCCTATCTTTGCACTTTCACATGGTTGTAGTAAGGATGAAACAACACAGGCAAAGTGCCTGGCTCATGAGCAGAAGGCTACAAAAACCAGTTTATTTGATATGTTCAAAAGCCTTTCTTGGCATAACCCTCAGCCTTCTGGGTTTGTGCACCCTAACGTTACCCATCCTAACACTTTCATCATTCCCCCCAATTTGAGTACACCACTATCCAGAAAGGCCCTGAGCTCACTGTAAAGCCTCTTTTGAGCCTGCGCAATGGAAATATTCCTTTCCAGGCGAGGTTTCTATAGCAAGAGCTGGCTGCTAGGCCCAAGGAGGCTGCCCTAGGGAGAGAGAATCCCCTAGATGCTGCCTGCAGAACAGGGTCGGACAGATGCGACTGTGTTTACGGTCTTGTCCTCAGTTACCTGACACCAGTCTCCATGGGAATTAGCACAAGGCATCTCGAATTTCAGGGTACATATTTCTGTCTGAGCTTGAGCTGCTGATCTTCCCCTCCATGGACCTGCACCACATCCTCCCAGAAATAAGTGACCCAGCCTCCTTGTGGAATGACCTACACAGAAAGCATGCCTTCCTGGGTACGGGGAGAGAACTGGGACAGTGCGTAAGGGAGGAGAGGCTCTTGAGAATTAAACAGGGCACACGGGGCTGGTCAGGAGCCAAGTCATTAATGACTCTGCTGATTTCCCTTTGGAGCAGTCAGGACCTGTTTTGCTGTCACTTTTGCATCCTGTAACCCCTTTGATAATCGAGATGGTGGTACCTGAAAGCAGGTGCCTTGATACCGCCCGTAACCTTGTTTCAGTATCTCCCTCCCTGTTTTGTCCTTGGACAGCCACCTAAGACCCAAATCTTTCTTTCTTTTTTTTTTTTTTTTTTTTTGAGACAGAGTTTCACTTTGGTGGTGGTGCGGATCTCAGTTCACTGCAACCTCTGCCTCCCAAGCTCAAGCGATTCTCCTGCCTCAGCCTCCCAAGTAGCTAAGGTTACAGGCATAAGCCACCACACCTAGCTAATTTTTGTATTTTTCGTAGAGACAGGGTTTCGCCATGTTGGCCAGGCTGGTCTCAAACTCCTGACCTCAGGTGATCAGCCCACCTCGGCCTCCCAGAGTGCTGGGATTACAGGAGTGAGCCACCGCACCCAGCCCTTAGACTAAAATCTTCAAGCTGCTTCTCCGTCTCATTTTCTTCCTCTGAGGCTGACTTTAGGCGTGGTTCTACCTGTGTTGCTTTGCTTCTCACTGTCTCAGCACCAAAGTGTTGACAACTAATTTAATTAATGCTTCCAAGTTCAATGAGAGAAGGGCCAGAAGGTACTCTGGGTTCCCTGTTTAGTTCTCTATGTAGGTCTAGACACGTCGTCATTAACTTTCTGACTTTGATGCTGGAAATTTCTCTCGAAACAGGAGATGGTTTTGGAACAATGGGTCATTCAATTGCCCTCATATTATACTGGATGCCAAAGTTCTCCATAAATTAAAAACAAAATTAGAAGACGACCACCATGCTCACAAACGATAAACTGAACACCATGCACTGGTGATCAGAACCAGTACTGTAATCCAGTATGATGTCATAGATTATCTGATGCCTATTTAGTGATTTTTTTTTTTTTTTTTTGAGACGGAGTCTCGCTCCATCACCCAGGCTGGAGTGCAGTGGATGGATCTCAGCTCACTGCAAGCTCCGCCTCCCGGATTCACGCCATTCTCCTGCCTCAGCCTCCCGAGTAGCTGGGACTACAGGTGCCCGCCACCATGCCTGGCTAATTTTTTGTACTTTTTAGTAGAGACGGGGTTTCACCGTGTTAGCCAGGATGGTCTCGATCTCCTGACCTCGTGATCCGCCCGTCTCGGCCTCCCAAAGTGCTGGGACTACAGGCTTGAGCCGCCGCGCCCGGCCTATTTAGTGATATTTTTTGCTTCCTTTTAGCCTCCATTACAATTTGCCATTAAGGGAGAGTAGCTTTCAATTTGGCTTTTTAATGATAATCTGTAGCTTTTGATAACTCATAGTTTCTTTCTCCAAAATGTAGAGTAAGTGGTCTTCAAAGTATGGTCCTGGAACCAACAGCATAAGCATCACCTGGGAGGTTGGTAGAAAGGCAAAGTCTCAGGCCCCACCCAGACCTGCTGAATTAGAAACCCTGGACGTGGGGCCCAGCAGTCTGTGTAAGAATCAACCCTCCAGGTGGATGTGATGCATGCTCAAGTTTGAGAACCACTGGTGTAGATAATTAACCAATTACTAGTCAATAAACCCGCTTTAGCTCTGAGTGCTGGCCTGCCCCTTTTTAAAGGATCTCTCAGGGAAAATTAAATTCTTGTCAATCTCAGCTCCTTTTCCAATGAAATTTGTCTTGTTTTTGCCTGGAGTAGCAAGTTATGGTGGGAAAGAGGCAACCAGATTTAGGAAGAGCAAGAGATGCAGAGAAAATCCTTGCAAGGAACCCATTTGGCTCTGCTGCAAACAGACGGTGCACCTGGGATTAAGCCCCGCTGAGTTTAAACTGAGCCAGAGGGAGGCATAGGCAGCCATGAGAGCTGCTGGGCCCGCCACCCCAGGAACAGGCTCCTTTCCTGCTCCACCTCTCCTCATTCACCAATGGGATGAGACAAAGCCTATAAACTCTTTTATTGGTGTGTAGTCTGGCTTTGAAGTACATCAGAAGGGCTGGGAACAGTGGTTCACGCCTGTAATCCCAGCACTTTGGGAGGCCAATGTGGATGGATCACTTGAAGGCAGGAGTTCGACTTCAATGACAGCTCACTGCAGCCTCGATCTCCCAGGCTCAAGCATCCTCCCACTTCAGCTTCCTGAGGAGCTGGGACTGCAGATATGCACCACCATGCCTGGCTAAGTTTTAAAACTTTTTTCTAGAGATGGGGTCTCATTATGTTGCCCAGCCTGGCCAACATAGTGAAACCCTGTTTCTACTAAAAGTACAAAAATTAGCAGGGCGTGGTGGTGCGCACTCAGCTACTTGGGAAGCTGAGACAGGAGAATCACTTGAACTCTGGAGGCAGAGGTTGCAGTGAGCTGAGATTGCACCACTGCACTCCAGTCTGGGTGACGGAGCAAGACTCTGTCTCAGTAAATAAATAAATAAAGTACATCAGAAACAGGACTGATCGTCACTGGAAGGGTCTATAAGGGGACAGCCTTTCCCTTGACTAAGAGGTGATGACTTAGATAGAAAAAGTTTGAGTACTGCCAGAAGGTGTTTAGAATCATAATGGTTCCCATGGACTGCGTGCTTCTGGCTAGCTATAGCTGTGTGGCCACACCAGCTGACGGAGCCTGGGAAACACCAACAACCTCATTACATTTGCTGGTCACGGCTCTTTGAGAGCAGTCCTATTGTCAGCCTATTCGTAGATGGGGAGACTGAGGCTCAAATAGGTTGAGCCAAATGCCTGTTGGAAAGGGACAGAGCAGGTGCTTAAACAAAGCAGCCTCAAAAGCTTTCACCTTGGTACTAAGCCATCAAGCTGGTCTCCCTCCCATGGGTCCAAGGAGCCAGAATCATCCTTCATTAGTTTCCCAGGAAATCTTGGCTTCTTTGGTCCTTCCCTTCCCCGTTTATCTTCTTGCCACTCTCTCCTGCATAACCTCCCTCTTCTCCCTCTATTTAGTGACAGTCTTTCCTCCATCTAGACTGAATGCTTTGTCTTCAGAGGTCTCCTTGGGCTTCTGTGTGCCTGATCATCCATCATAACCCTAAAAAATAATCAGAGACAGAAATTTTTATTTAAAAACATTTTTATTCCCTTGTTTAAAACACAATCGATTCTGAATAATACTTATTAACCGAATGAAGGACCAGCAGGTGGGTCCCTCTCAAATGTTGATGGTGTTGGGCTGAGGTGGATTTTATAAATTAAATCAGTGGTTTTGGAGTCCCAGAGCAATAATTTCCTAGGGAGTTAGGATGAGTGGACCACATCTTCCAAGGGGCTGCATGAGAATCTGACCCTGCCCTTTGCCGCTATTCTCTCCTGGTTCGATTCTGAATCCTCTGGAGTACGGTCCAGGAATTGTGTCTTTTTTTTTTTTTTTTTTTTTTTGAGACAGGGTCTTGCTCTGTCACCCAGGCTGAAGCACAGCAGTGCAATGATAGCTCACTGCAGCCTCGATCTCCCAGGCTCAAGCAATTCTCCCACTTCAGCTTCCTGAGGAGCTGGGACTGCAGATATGCACCACCATGCCTGGCTAAGTTTTAAAACTTTTTTGTAGAGATAGGGTCTCATTATGTTGCCCAGACTGGTCTCAAACTCCTGAGCTCAAGTGATCCTCCTGCTTCGGCCTCCCAATGTGCTGGGATTACAGGTGTGAGCCACTGCATCTGACCTGAAAGTTGGTCTTTTTCAGAGGTCCCCAGTAATCCTTACAATTAGGCCAGTTTGGGAAACACTGAACTTGAAGGAATAAACCATTGGTCTTTTCATTTACTTGCACTTCCACATAACCCATCTCAGAAGCCCCCTCTGGACATCCTGAGGCTGGGGGTCCCAGGACCAAAAATTGAAAACACTGCCCCAGAGCAGATGTCAAACTCAAAGGCTTGTTCAAGCACAGATTATGGGCCCCACTTCTAGAGTTTCTGATCTAGTTGGTCTGAGGTGAGGCTGGGGAATTTGCATTTCTAGTGAGTCCCCTGATCATGCTGATGCTGCTGGTCCAGATACCACACTTTGAGAAATCTCCTGTGCTAGATCATTCTGTTGTGTTAAAGAGTAGATTTGCCCTCACCCAGACCAGAGACTTTTCTTCATGTCAAGCTTAGATGTATGTAATTGCAATAACTGACATACCAGGCATTCCTTATAAATCACCAGCTTCCTTAATTATTACAGAACTCTGCTCTTGCAATGTATAGTAATATTCTATTTACTGTTAGAAGTAGGTATTAGGTGGCCAGGCGCCATGGCTCATGCCTGTAATCCCAACACTTTGGGAAGCCGCGGGTAGATCACAAGGTCAGGAGTTCAAGACCAGCCTGGCCAATATGGTGAAACCCTGTCTCTACTAAAAATACAAAAAATTAGCTGGTTGTGGTGGTGGGTGCCTGTAATCCCAGCTACTCTGGAGGCTGAGGCAGGAGAATTGCTTGAACCCGGGAGGCCAAGATTGCGGTGAGCCGAGATCATGCCATTGCACTCCAGCCTGGGCAACAGAGCAAAACTCCGTCTAAAAAATAAAAAAAAGAAGTAGGTATTAGGAAACTTAGGTGCTAGGATTTCACTTACAACCCAGAGGCAAACTTCATGAACATCTACAGAGAAGTCATTTCCCTCTATATGGCCTGATTTTCCCCTCATTTGCCAAATACAACATCTTGAGAAGATGAAATGAGAGAATAAAATAGAACACATTTATCCTCTGTTAACTGATCATAGGGTAAAAAGAAAATATTTAAAAAAAAAAAAAGGCTGAGCATGGTGGTTTACACCTGTAATCAGCACTTCGGAAGGCCAAGACAGAAGGATTGCTTGAGGCCAGGAGTTTGAGACCAGCCTGGGCAACATAGCAAGATCCCCATCTCTACAAAAAAAATTAGCCTAGTGTGGTGGTTGCACGTCTGTAGCCCTAGCTACTGGGGAGACTGAGGCAGGAGGATCTCCTGAGCCTAGGAATTTGAGGCTACAGTGGCACAAATACAATTGTGTACACTGTACTCTAGCCTGGGCAACAGAGCAAGACCCTGTCTCAATAAATAAGTAAATAAAATTCAAACACATTCAGAAAAAGTTTAAAGCTCAAGGCACAAATATTAGCCGTTACCCTCAGCTTCTGACTTGGGGAGATGAGGAATGTGGCTCTTGGGTCCTGGTTTGTTATTAACCTTAGAGGCAGTGGCCAGGCTTCCCTTTCTTCATGTCTAAAAGGCAGGGATTAGTCTGGACTGTTTCAAACATCGCTCACAGCTGGGAGATCACGAGATTTCAACCCTGACCCAGCACCTGAGACTGGGTTCGTTTTTATGTTGGTTCATATGGAGATCTGTTTCTACTCTTCGGATTATAATCTAGGTTTGGGGCATGAAATATTCCATTTAAAACATCTAGGATGCTTGCGGCAAGTGGGCAGAAGAAGTGTGAGGGCCATTTAACACAAAACAAGGCCAGATGGAAACAAAAAGCAAGTGAAACGTGGGCCGTGGTGTTCTGCAGAGTGGCCCGACTTATCAGTGTGTTCTCTTCAATGCCTGTCAGAGAAGAGGCGATCACTGTGTCTTATGAAATCAGATCTGTAACCGGAGAAAAGATGAAATTGCTTAACTAGCCCGACTCATGTCAGTTTTTATTTGAGAAGAGAAAAAGCATGCCTTTGAATAAGAGAAATATAGCAGTCCTTATCTGTCTAGCAACTGTACTCTCTGTATAAAAAAAGGTAGCCCCATGATTCTACAATTATTTTTTTTAATTATAAATACATACAGTATAAATGTATTGAAGGCAGGTGTGCAAACTTATTTTACTAATGGTCTGTGTGATCACAGTAGTTTGGAGACCACTGCTCTAAGTGATGAAATTTCAGGGGTCCCTGGTTCGTCCTTTGCATATTTATTTTTAAAGAAACTTTAAAAAATAAACATTATTATTATTATTATTATTATCTGAGACAGAGTCTTGCTCTGTTGCCCACACTGGAGTGCAGTGGCGTGATCTCGGCTCACTGCAAGCTCTACCTCCCGGGTTCACTCCGTTCTCCTGCCTCAGACTCACAAGTAGCTGGGACTGCAGGTGCCCGCCACCATGCCTAAAAAATTTTGTATTTTTAGTAGAGATGGGTTTTCACCATGTTAGCCAGGATGGTCTTGATCTCCTGACCTCATGATCCGCCTGCCTCGGCCTCCCAAAGTGCTCGGATCACAGACGTGAGCCACCGTGCCCGGCTGACATTATTTTTAAAAGTAGTTTTAGGCCGGGCGCGGTGGCTCAAGCCTGTAATCCCAGCACTTTGGGAGGCCGAGACAGGTGGATCACGAGGTCAGGAGCTCGAGACCATCCTGGCTAACCCAGTGAAACCCCGTCTCTACTAAAAAATACAAAAAACTAGCCGGGCGCGGTGGCGAGCGCCTGTAGTCCCAGCTACTCAGGAGGCTGAGGCAGGAGAATGGCGTAAACCCGGGAGGCAGAGCTTGCAGTGAGTTGAGATCTGGCCACTGCACTCCAGCCTGGGTGACAGAGCGAGACTCTGCCTCAAAAAAAAAAAAAAAAAAAAAAAAAAAATTAAAAAGAAAAAAGTAGTTTTAGTCCACAGAAAAATTAACCAGAAGATACAGAAATATCTCATATCCTCCCTGCCCCCACACATACATAGCCACCCTCTTATCAATGTTGCTTCCACCAGAGTGGTACATTTGTCACAATTGATAACCCACATTGACACATTATTATCACCCAAAGTCCATAGTTTATGTTAGGGTTTACTCTTGGTGGTTTACATTGTTTGGACAGATTTATAGTGGCATGTATCTTCCATTAAACCATCATACAGAGTATTTTCACTGGCCTAAGAATCCTCTGCGCTCTGCCTATTCATCCCTCCCTCCACCCTAACCCCTAGCAACTACTGCTCTTTCTACCATCTCCATCGTTTTGCCTTTTCCATGTTGCCATATAGTTGGAATCACACAGTATGTAGCCTTTTCAAATTGGCTTCTTTCACTGAGTAATATGCATTTAAGTTTCCTCCGTGTATTTTCATGGCTTGATAGGTCATTTCTTTTCAGTGCTGAGTAATATTCCATTGTCTGAAAGTACCACAGTTTATTTATCCATTCTCCTACTGAAGGACATCTTGGTTGCTTCTAAGTTTTGGCAATTTTGAATAAAGCTGCTATAAACATCCATGTGCAGGTTTTTGTGTGGACATAAATTTTTGACTTCTTTGGGTTAAAACCAAAGAGTATGATTACTACATTGTATGGTAACCATATGTTTAGTTTTGTAAGAAATTGCCAATCTATCCTTAAAGTGACCATACCACTTTGCATTCCTATTAGCAGTGAATGAGGGTTCCTTTTGCTCCACATCCTTGCCAGCATGTGATGTTGTCAGTTGTCAGGTTCATGACTACGCCAAATATTATGCTGAATCCGAAGGGAGTGGCTGGATGAGCAGAAAGAGCACTCGGGGGGCTGTAGGCAGGTGAAAGATGATTTTATTCAGCAGCAGCTCTCATCAACAGCTTTCTCTCACACTGCCCGCCCTGTCTCGGCTGCTTAGTCTGGCGGCTCCCACACACAGCTGCGTAGCCAGCTCTCCCTTGCCTTCAGGGTGAGCAGCTTAACTCTTTCTCTCTCTGGGCACGAGTGAGCTGAGCTATGTCCTGGCTCCTTCTGTCCATCTGCAAAGACGGACAGCTCTGACTCGCTCTCTCTTTCTCTGGGCACCTGCGTGCCCACCATGTCAAGCCATGCTGAGGCGTGCCGAGTCCAAGAGCCATGTCTCTGGTGCACAGTGTTCACAGGGCAGTTATACCTTTTACAGACAACTGCGGCTCCAAGTCAAGTATGAACTTACACAAACAGGTTATATAACAAGTGGAGGTGTGCGCCTGCGTGCCAAACTTGCTGACTCACACAGGCCTGGATACCCGCCTCAGCCTATTCCTTGACCAAAGCACATCAAGGTACCTTACATCAGTGTTCTGCATTTTCACTGTTCTAAAAGGTGTGTAGGTGGTATCTCATTGTTGATTTAATTTGCATTTTCCTGATGACATACATTGTGGGGCATCTTTAATATGCTTATTTGTCACCCGTATATCTTTTGTGGTGAAGTGTCTCTTAAGGTCTTGGCCCATTTTTAATTGGTTGCTTGTTTCCTTACTGTTGAGTTTCAAGAGTTTTATTTACGTTTTTGGATAATAGTCCCATATCAAATACATCTTTGGCAAATGTTTTCTCCCAGTGTGTGGCTTCTCTTTACATTATCGTAAGTATTTTTTACAGAGCAGAAGTTTCGTTTCTAATTTTAATGAAGTCTAGCTTATCAATTTTTTCTTTCATAGATCACACCTTTGGTGTCATGGCAAAAAAAGTCATAACCTGGCTGGGTGCAGTGACTCACACTTGTAATCCCAGCACTTTGGAAGGCCAAGATGGGAGGATCACTTGAGCCCAGGAGTTCAAGATAGCCTGGCAACATAGAGAGACTCTATCTCTACAAATAATTTCAGAAAAATTAGCCAGGCATAGTGGCATGTGCCTGTAGTTAACAGCTACACAGGAAGCTGAGGTGGGAGGATCACTTGAGCCTGGGAGGTCAAGGCTACATACAGTAAGCTGTGGTAGTGCCACTGCACTCTAGCCTGGGTCACAGAGATCTTGTCTCAAATAAATAAATAAATAAACCAAAGCAAAACAAAAAGTCACCACTAAAGCCAAGGTCATCTAGATTTTCTCCTATGTTATCTTCTAAGAGTCTTATCATTTTGTGTTTTACATTTAGATCTGTGATCTATTTAGAGTTAATTTTTTGTGAAGGGTATAAGATCTATATCTTCATTCATTTGTTTGAATGTAAATGTCCTGTTGTCCCAGTACCATTTTTTGAAAAGATTATCTTTTCCCCATTGTATTACCTTTGTTTTTTTGGTCAAAGATCAATTGACTATATTTATATATTTATATGGGTCTGTTTCTGGGATCTCTATTCTGTTTCATTGATCTCTTTATTCTTTTTTTTTTTTTTTTTTTTGAGATGGAGTCTCGCTCTGTCACCTAGGCTGGAGTGCAGTGGCCCAATCTCGGCTCACTGTGACCTCCGCCTCCTGGGTTCAAGCAATTCTCCTGCCTCAGCCTCCTGAGTAGCTGGGGTTACAGGTGTGTGTCACCACGCCCAGCTAATTTTTGTATTTTTAGTAGAGATGGGGTTTTACCATGTTGGCCAGGCTGGTCTTAAACTCCTGGCCTCAAGTGATCTGCCTGTCTTGGCCTCCCAAAGTGCTGGGATTACAGGCGTGAGCCACCGTGCCCGGCTCTTTATTGTTTTGCCAATACCACACTGTCTTGGTTGCTGTAACTTTATAGTAAGTACTGAAGTCAAATACTGTAGGCCCTCTAACTTTGTTCTTCTCCTTCAATATTGTGTATCCTACCACTATTTTCAAGGAAGTTTAAAAAAAAAAATCCATCTTTTTTTTCCCCAATTCTTGCTATAACCCTCACACTGTGCACCGACTCAGCCTCTGTCTTTTACTCGCTGGGTGATCTTAGCTGTTCTCTGTTTTTGTGAAGGAAAGAATCTACGTCAGGATATTTATAATTATAACTTATATACAAAATCCAAACACACCCAGAAAAAGTTTAAAGCTCAAGAAACAAACAAACAAAAAAACAAATATCAGCCGTTACCCTCAGCTTCTGACTTGGGGAGATGAGGAATGTGGTTCCTGCGTCCTGGTTTATTATTACTGTCATTCGTGTCTGTGTGAAGAGACCACCAAACAGGCTTTGTGTGAGCACCATGGCTATTTATTTCACCTGGGTGCAGGTGGGCTGAGTCCGAAAAGAGAGTCAGCGAAGAGAGGTAAGGGTGGGGCCGTTTTATAGGATTTGGGTAGGTAAAGGAAAATTACAGTCAAAGGGGGGTTGTTCTCTGGCGGGCAGGAGTGGGGGGTCACAAGGTGCTCAGTGAGGGAGCTTTTTGAGCCAGGATGAGCCAGGAAAAGGAATTTCACAAGATAATATCATCGCTGAAGGCAAGGACCGGCCATTTTCACTTCTTTTGTGGTGGAATGTCAATGGTTAAGGCGAGGCAGGGCATTTGCACTTCTTTTGTGATTCTTCAGTTACTTCAGGGCATCTGGGCCTATACGTGCAAGTCACAGGGGCTGCAATGGCTTGGCTTGGGCTCAGAGGCCTGACAATTACCTTTAGGGGTGATGTGGAGCCAGTGGCCAGGCTTCCCTTTCTTCATTTCTAAAAGGCGGGGATTAACCTGGACTATCTCAAACATCGCTCACAGCTGGGAGAGCACGAGATTTCAACCCTGATCCAGCACCTGAGATTGGCTTCAGTTTTATGTTGGTTTATACAGAGGTCTGTTTCTACTCTTCTTCAGATTGTAATCTAGGTTTGGAACACTAAATATTCCATTTAAAACATCTAGGGCTGGGTGCTGTGGCTCCTGCCTGTAATCCCCACACTTTGGGAGGCTGAGGTGGGTGGATCACCTGAGGTCAGGAGTTCGAGACCAGCTTAAACTTATGTAATTATAACTCATATAACTATAAGTATCCTGAGTTAGAGCTGATCCTGACCACAGTGGAGCCTCTAGGATGCAGGTGAACACACAGCCAGGGGAACTAGGCATCCCAGCAGAAGATGAGTGTGTGAGCATGAATCCGTCCCTCTCTCTACACAGGGCTGTATACTTCACAAGGCTCTGAGCCTTGCAGCCAGCCAGGGAGAAAAGCAGGGCTGCCAGCAGAATCTTTATTTCCCTAGGAAGAAAACTCTGGCTCTTAGAAGTCAAATGAATTTCCCATAGTCCTCTAAATAGGACTGTAAAACATCTGATGGCTTGAGTTCAGTATTTTTTTCACATAGCTTAGAAGGTCAGGAGAACCAGGGTCTCTTTCTGCGTAAACCCAGGAAGGACCTGAGTCACCAGCATCTCCTCAAGCAAGAAGAAACCCTGGCTTGCACATGGGGTGGAAGCAGGTGAAACAAGGGACTCTCACCTGCAGCCAGCACAGAGGATCCTGGACTAGAGAAAGCCTGGCTCCCGTGGGTGTCCTGAGGCACAGATAACCCATGAATCCTAGTCAGTCCCTGGGTGCAGTTTGTTCAATTGAATTCTGAAGGAAGCTGGATGAGCTGAGCTAAACATAACTAGACCTTGTTCGAGAATGGGTCTCCACAAATTTAGCTACTTCCCCATGCTTGCTTGTAGTTGGCAAGCTGCATTAAAAATTGTCTACTGATTGCTGTAACATCCATTCTCACTTATATGTTTGTATGTAAGTTCTTTCATTTTAAGGGGAGAGCTCACTGAAGGCCACTGCCTGGGTGGTAGCAGCAGGCTGTTGGGCAGCAAAGGCTGGGGGTGGGGCCAGAGGGCTGCCATTGCACCAGCCTTGCTCTGGAGAACAACTTTTGGTTGTTGAGGAATGGTACGACAATTAGTGAGATGTCATTAGAGTCTATAAAATATAAATGGCTATGAACACTAATTGTTGCAATAGTTAGGGACTGACTGATAGTAAGATTTGCCAGGCACAGTGGCTCATGCTCGTAATCCTAGCACTTTGGAAGGCTGAGATGGGAGGATCACTTAATTCCAGGAGTTTGAGGCCACCCTGGACAACCTAGTGAGGCCCTGTCTCTGCCAACATATTTTTAAAAAATTAGCCAGATGTGGTGATGTGTGCCTATAGTCCCAGCTATTTGGGAGGCTGAAGTGGGAGGATGGCTTCAAACTGGAAGGTAAAGACTGCAGTAAGCCAAAATCACACCACTGCACTCCATCCTGGGCTACAGAGCAAGACTCTGACTCAAACAAAAACAAAAACAAAAACAAAAACAAAACTAGAATTATGAAGTAACTGGTGTGCAATTATATTGAAATTGTCTGTTATTTGTCCATAGCTAGACTATAAGGTACATTCAGGTGGGGTCCATCTTTGTCTTTTCACTGATGTCTCACTGTTTATAGAGTTAGGCATTTAAAAATTATTTGTTGAATTAAATTATTGAATGCAATTGAGGATAGAAATGGGTTAACTTTAAAAAATATTATCTTCTAGGCCAGGCGTGGTGGCTCACACTCGTAATGCCAGTACTTTGGGAGGCTCTGGATAAATTAGTTTCACCTTAAATCCGTTTTGTAACAAAACAGGGATAAGTATGTTAATGAATGAATGACTAAGTAAGTCAATGATCAAAACAGTAAGCGAAACAAATGGGAAATAATACATCAGTAGCCTCTTGACCTGCCTTGGTGGAATGAGGCTCTGGGCATCTCCTGCTCTGAAGAGTACTCTGGGCTCCCCAGAGGTCTGTAGTAGTCCATCCCAATGTTGATGGAGACCAGAGGAATGAGACCAAGGCCATCATCTCAATTCACACAGGAACCACCTGGAGTTGCTCAACCTTGCAGCCCAGGTTGCAGCATGGAACCAAGCTAGTCCTGCCAGAATGATGGTGTGAGCAATGTCTGCCTTCTCAGGGATTTTTCTTTTTTTTTTTTTTTTTTGAGACGGAGTCTGGCTCTGTCGCCCAGGCTGGAGTGCTGTGGCCGGATCTCAGCTCACTGCAAGCTCCGCCTCCCGGGTTTACGCCATTCTCCTGCCTCAGCCTCCCGAGTAGCTGGGACTACAGGAGCCCGCCACCTCGCCCGGCTAGTTTTTTGTATTTTTTAGTAGAGACGGGGTTTCACCGTGTTAGCCAGGATGGTCTCGATCTCCCGACCTCGTGATCCGCCCGTCTCGGCCTCCCAAAGTGCTGGGATTACAAGCTTGAGCCACCGCGCCCGGCCAGGGATTTTTCTTCCTTCCTATGGGAGCTGGAACCATGCTCCATGTCCTAGCACGTATTCTCATTTGGGTCCCTCATAGGACTGACCGTGTCCTATGTGTCAGCTTTTCCCTTGACTTTCTTCTTCCACGGCCTCTCCCCATGGTGTCCTGCTCTGCTCTGTGTGGGATCTGGTTAACCTGGTGGAAGGGAACAGCCTCCAAGAGACGGAAACTCTCATGGTGAGAATGTCAGACATAACTGAAAGCCAGAGTTGAAGGCATTTCTGGAGGATGGGCCACGGATTCCTTCCTTCTATGGGTCACTTGGGTCACCTGTGTACATGCTAGAGACCAGGCCGGGTGTAGCAGAAGATTAAACACAGGACCAGGCGTGGTGGCTCATGACTGTAATCCCAGCACTTTGGGAGGCTGAGGCGACTGGATCATGAGGTCAGGAGATCGAGACCATCCTGGTTAACACAGTGAAACCCTGTCTCTACTAAAAATACAAAAAATTAGCCAGGTGTGGTGGCAGGCACCTGTAGTCCCAGCTACTCGGGAAGCTGAGGTGAGAGAATGGCGTGAACCCGGGAGGCGGAGCTTGCAGTGAGCCGAGATCATGCCATTGCACCTCTAGCCTGGGAGACAGACTGAGACTCCATCTCAAAACAACAACAACAACAACAACAAGATTAAACACAGACACAGACCTTTTCCCTCCAGAACCTTACAAATGAATGAAGGGACCAGCAGCTGCACAGATCATTGTAGTAAAGACAGTATATAATAAGAGCAATCATTTTTTGCTTAAATATTGATTTGCTGATTCCTATAAAAATGCTTCTTTTGCCCTTTTTTTCTTCCCATGAGCCTTTCTTGCCTCTTTAATGTTATTTGATTGTACTTTCCAGCTCATGGACATTACACAGAATGGCAGTTCCTAGGAAAAGCGAGAATAGAAAAAAACCATAGCTTTTCAGTCAATTCTTGTTAACACTAGAGCCGGGAAGGGTCATGTAGGTCAATGAACTGTTGCTCCTGGCAATTGAAATAATTAATTTATCCTCTGAAAAAGAGAGATCAGGATTGCCCCAGAGCTAAGTTAAAAACTGGGTGGTTAAGGCAGGGCACAGTGATGCCCGTCATCTCTGTGCTTTGGAAGGCTGAGGTAGGAGGATTGCTTGAGGCCGTGAGTTAGAGACCAGCCTGGGCAACATAGTGAGACATGACTGTGTCGCTGTACTCTGTCTCTCCAGACAGAGAGTGAGACTCTGTCTCTAAAAACAGAATAAAACAAAACAAAAAGCCGGGTGCGGTGGCTCACTCCTGTAATCCCAGTACTCACTCCTGTAATCCCACCCACCCTGTAATCCTGAGGCAGGTGGATCATTTGAGGTCAGGAGTTCGAGACCAGTCTGGCCAACATGGTGAAACCCCATCTCTACTAAAAATACAAAAATTAGCTGGGCGTGGTGGTGGGTGCTTGTAATCCCAGCTACTCAGGAGGCTGAGGCAGGAGAATCGCTTGAACCTGGGAGGCAGAGGTTGCAGTGAACCAAGATTGTACCACTGCACTCCAGCCTGGGCAACAGAGCAAGACTCCATCTCAAACAAACAAACAAACAAAAAACACACACAAAAAACCTATGGGATTACCTGAGGTCTAGGACTAGATTGTCAAGGCAGGAGAAGGGTAATGACCTGGGCAGCACAGCAAAGGCTTCTGGAAAGGACGCACACAGCTTATTATCTCTGCTCTCGATATCCTGCTCGTGACTTCAAGACATGACGGTGCTTTTCTGAACCTCAGTCTCTTCATTTGCAGCATGGCTATAATATCCATTCTATCCACCTCACAGGGTGATCATAAGAATAGAATGAGTTACCATATATACATAAACCCCATCCTGAGCACACAACACAGGGCTTAGTGGCTGCCTCTCATTTCAGGAGAACTCACATTTCTTAGTTCACTGGGAAAAGTTTGAGATTGGCAAGTATCCCACATCCATTAGAGAGGTGACTCAGTGATTATCCTTCTAAGGATTAAAAACGGCTTTATCAGGCAGCCACTCTGCTGCGATGTACATGATTTAATTTCAATTTAATCATCTCAACAACCGTACAAAGAAGGTATTTTCTTCTCCCTTAGACAGAGGATGAAATAAAAGTTCAGAAGAGGTGATTACACCCTGCCTGAGTTCACACAGGGATTTGAACTCAGGTCTGTCTGAGGTTCATTTACTTTTTACTCTGCCCCACTGGCTTTCAGCTTTGATAGACATGGAAATAAAACCTAGCCCTTCACATCAGGCCATTATCCTATACACCCAAGTAGGCAATGGAGAAATGGCCTTTCTCTAAGGGGAAATGGGATCTCTAGAAAAGTCACCTTGCCTCTGGGCCATTGCACGGAGACAGCTGGGGTCCAATGAGATGCCAGTGCCCAACAAATGGGCATCAGCTCTTCATCCTCCTCTCTCTGTCTTTCTCTAGCATCATATAGGATGACCTCAAAGCCAACAGCTATGGAATGCATCTTCCTGGCCTCACAGGTCTCTTGAAGCTGCCAACTGCCCCCAGCAATCAAGCCAGATGGAAGCTTTGGGTGGAAGCCTAGCTGGGGAACAGCTTGCGGGCTGAATAGGGGTGTTCAGCGGGCTTCACGGTAACTCTTTCTCCATGCAGTACTGCCTCCTCCTTCTGGCCTGCTTTCTGATGTCCCTAAGGCCTTTTCAAGTCGGAGGAGTGGAAGGACAGAGTGGATGTGGCCAATCAAGAAACACCATCCTCTAATCAGGTCACCCAGGCAGCCCCTCATCTAACCCAGCTGGCTCTGAGCCCTTTGCCTGGGGATCATTCTGTTTTGTAACAGCAAGGCTGACCTCAAGCTAGGCCACTTGGTCTGGATCTTTGATCTAAACAAGCACGAGGGCTTTCTCCCTGGAGAGTTCTGTCTTGCTGGCAGGTCTCCAGAAGGGGGCGTTGCTGTTGCATATGTCAATAGGATAGTAAGCTTTAGGAACAAGCTGCAGCAGTTTAGCCAAGGGAGTTTACAAGTTAGTCCTTTGCTTGGACTGCTTTGGTCACCAAGGGTAAGTGCTTGCTGATGACTTTTGCTCTGGTACATAAGTATCCAAACTTTCCAGAGATGTGTAAAAGAGAGTCTCATAAAATTTATAGGAGAACACATCAAAGTTACTAGATAGAAGTCATTATACAAAAATTAATTTGCATTTTAAGGTACCTACCACAGTTAGAAAATAAAAAAATTTAAAGCTAACACCTGTAAGAGAAACAAAAGCTATAAGGTACCAGAAATATATACATGACCTTTATGAAGAAAATTATAAAACTTGTTTAGGTATTCTTTTTGTTTTTGTTTTTGTTCTTAGGGTTTTTTAGAGACAAGGTCTCTCTCTGTCACCCAGGCTAGGGTACAGTTGGCACCATCATAGCTCACTGCAGCCTTGAACTCTTGGACTCAAGCAATCCTCCTGCTTCAGGCTCCTGAGGAACTGGGACTACAGGTGGGTGACACCACACCTGGCTAATTTTTTTTTTTTTTGGTAAAGATAGGATCTCACTATGTTGCCCAGGCTGGTCCCAAACTTTTGGCCTCAAGTGATCCTCCTGCCTTGGCCTCCCAAAGTGCTGTGATTACAGATGTGAACCACTGTGGTTGGCCTAGGTATTCTTTAATAGATAGATAGATGTATTTATGATATGAAGGTTCGGTGTCATAAATTTCTTTTCTTTTTTTTTTTTGAGATGGAGTCGCCCTCTGTTGCTCAGGCTGGAGTGCAGTGGCACGATCTCGGCTCACTGCAAGCTCCGCCTCCCAGGTTCACGCCATTCTCCTGCCTCAGCCTCCTGAGTAGCTGGGACTACAAGCACCCACCACCACGCCCGGCTAATTTTTGTATTTTTAGTAGAGATGGAGTTTCACCATGTTGGCCAGGCTGGTCTCAAACTTGCTCATTCTTGCTCAATGTGGGACTTCTTTAAAAGGCAAACTTTCTTCTGGGGCTCCCCATTTCTCAGAGGTGCCCTGCAGATGGAGGCTTTTCCTACCCAATTCTCTTTCCTCTTCTTCCCTTTCACAGGCATAAAGACCTGCGTTGGTGTCTGAAAACCCTCCCCAACCATGCCTGCCCTTTTCCCCATTATCCTGCACAGGTGTTACCCCCCCATTATTGTCTTGCACTTCCAATTTTGTTTTGATTTCTGCTTCTTGGAAGACTTGAATGAACATAGCCTATAAAGAACAAAAGACTAGTATCCAGGCTGGGTACTAGTGGGTACTAGACTGGTGGCTCACGCCATAATCCTAGAGCTTTGGGAGGCTGAGGTGGGAGGATTGCTTAAGGCCAGGAGTTTGAGATCAGCCTGGGCCAAATAGCAACACCTCATCTCTACCAAAAAAAAAAAAAAAAAAAAAAAAAAAAAGGACTATTATTCAGAATGTATATGATTCAGAATCAAATGCATTCTATAGGATTCAAATCATATAGACAAATTTATATGCAATCCAAACTGTAGATTGATAAGAAAAAGGTAAATGTCTCAATAGGAAATTAGGCAAAAGATATGAACAGGTAATTCACAGAAGATGAAATCTAAAAGGCCAATAAATATATGAAAAGATGCCAATCTCAGTAGTAGTCAGGGAAATGTAAATTAAAGCAAAGCAAGGTGCCATTTTATATCTATAAGACTGGTAAAAACAACCATTTGCCAAAGTATTCAAGAAGATACAGAGCAACATGTACATTGTGGGTGGGAGTATAAATTGATGCAACCATTTTGGATAGTAATTTAGTAATTACTTATCTAGTAAAGATGTAGAAGTACTTAACCATCATTCCACTTAAGAGATTCTCCCATGTGTACATAAGATATGCAGAAGAATATATTGTAGAATTATTTGAAAAAAGAAAAAACCCAGAACAACCTAAATGTTCACTGAGAGAAAAACAAATAAGTAAATATCATATAACTGTGAAAAGAAACCAGAACAAAAATTTCCAGGAAATTTTTAAAAAGAAAGTAAAAAGTTGACTTTGACTGTGAAAGTCCTATAATACTTATTTTATTTATTTTAAAGTAAAAAGAGAGGAGGAAAGAGAAAGAGATACTTGTTTATCTTCTAGTCTACAGAAACTAAATTAATGAGTACTTTTGATATGATTTGCATTGGCCACACTAACTCCTGAAGGAGACAAACTATGGTTTTGTCAATCCTTCATGTGTCAAAACAGATGAGGAAGAGTCATTTGCTAACAATTTGTTTTCTTGTCTTTTTTTTTTTCTCTCATCAGTCTTGACAACTGTTGAAGGTGCTAGAAGTTTGGTGGTGGTCTCTTAAATGTCTGGCCTGAGTGGGCCTGGCATTCAGAAATACAGATGAGAAGGGGGAAGGGGAGGTGGGTTATGGCGGGTGGAGCAGAAAGGAATGTGGGCCGCCCTAGCATGTGTCCCTGCTGGGGAACTGCCTTGCTACCCAGCCTTCATCTAGCATAAGGCTGCCGGCCAGCTGCTGCCTCATGTGTGCTGTCCTGGAATTCTTATTACATCTCAGAAATCCTGCTCTGGCCAGTGATGAAATTACAGACAACAAAGTCCAGCCTTGCCTATGTGACCTGAGAGGGGAAACCTCTCTTCTGGATCCCAGTTTTGGAAAATCTTCCAGGCCTGTCTGCCAGGGACTTGTCCTCAGTTGCCTTCCTGATCTGGGACCAACTGAGAAGCCCTGAACTGTTTACTGCCCCCTCCCTTCCCACTGGAATGCATCTATTGACTTTGTCACCATACCCTCCGATCAAGCCAGCAATAGGTAATAAGCATCAATAAAGAGCAAGACCTGGGGCTAGCATTGAACATAAGCAACTAGATCAGATCTGGCTTCCAAAGAGGTTCAATGAAAAGAAGTGTTATTTTATTTTTAAAAATCTTATTCAGAAAATATTTATTGAGCCCTACAATGTACTTAGGGGGAAACATGGAAAAAGATTCATACTTTGTTCTCAAAGTGTTGAAAGCTCAGAGCAGAAGGTAGACAAGAGAATGGATGATTACTTTTGAGATAATCTTATGATTACTTATGAGATAAGCGCTAGGACAGATAAGATTACTTATGAGATAAGCACTAGGACAGATAAGAGCAAGGTACAATGGCACCCACTGGAGACCCCAGGAGACCTAAACCTGAGAGCTGGGGAAGGCTTCCTGGGGAAAGGACATCTCAACTGAGACCTGAAGGAACAGGACTTAGCTGGGTGCTCTGTGTAGGGGTTGGGGTAGAGTGGGGGTGACTGTTAGGAAATAGAGATTGAAATTATAGACAGAGCAAATAACAAGGGCAAAGGGAAACAGCAAGGCCAAGAATGATTTGCAGGGGGAAATACTGGGGTCAAGGAAACTAGGTAAGAGACTGGGAATGAAAGGCATCCTTTGCTTCAGGGAGTCTATGGGAAGAGGCTTTCTTCTCCTCTCTCCCCTTCTCTTTATTTTCTCCTTCTTCTTCTCTCTCTTTTGTTCTTCCCCTCATTAAATACTTTGTGATTCTTCTATGCATTTGGGAGTGTATTGGTGACTCCAAATGAAGGAGATGGTGGCAGTGTTATTGGGGTAGGAAGTGATGTGTGGTAGGTAGAATAATGGCCCCCCTAAAGGGGTTCATTTCCTAATCCCTGGAACATGTGAAAATGTTACTTTATAAGACAAAAAGTACTTGGATTAAGTTAAGGATCTTGAGATGAGGAAGTTATCCTGGATTATCTGGGTGGGCCCAAGGTAATCATAAGAATCCTTAAAAGATGGAAGAAGAGAGAACTTTGTCGAAACTGTAGGGGTCAAGGGAAAATTTCCCCTTTACTCTCTGAAGGTTTGCTGAAAAATCAACTCACAGATGGCAGATTACTTGGAGAAAAGGCATATAAACATGTTTAAGGCTTATTTATTTTAAGGCTCTGTGTGCAACACAAGAGCCTTCAGAATGAAGACCCAAAGATACAGGGAAAATTGTCCATGTTTATGCTTAAGTTCAGAAAAGTATGGACAGCCATGTAGAAATATGATTGGACAAAAAGATTATGATCTAATGCTAATGTAATTGCCTGATGGGTTCTTCTTGCCTTCTGCCCAGAAAAGCCAATTCACTGAGAACAGCAGGTGTTGCAGCAAAGAAAGAGTTCACTAATCACAGGGTCAGTCAAGCAAAAGGATGGAAGGTAATTCTCAAATCCACCTCCCTGAGAACTCAGAGGCTAGGGTTTTTTAAGGGTAGTTTGGTGGAGAGAGAGCTAGGGAATGGGTATGCTGATTGGTTGAGTTGGGAAGGAAATCACAGAGGGTTGAAACTGTCTTCTTGTGCTGAGTCAGTTCCTGGGTAGGGGGTCACAAGACCAATTGAGACAGTTTCTTGATAATGGGTTAACTGTTCTGGATGGCACCAGCTGGTTCGTCAAAATGAAAAGTCTGAAAGATACCCCCAAACACCAATTTTTAGGTTTTACAATAGTGATGTTATCTATAGGAGCAATTGAGGAGGTTACAAATCTTGTGACTTTTCTTCTGAGGCTGCTTCTGAGACCTTCATTTTGGGATGTTATTTTCTGAGCCCCAACAATGCTCTGCTGTTTTCTTTGAAGCTGGAGGAAGGGGCCACAAACCAAGGAATGCAGGTGGCCTCTGGAAGCTAGGAAAGGCAAGGAAGCAGACCCTTTTCTAAAGCCTCCAGAAGGACCACAGCCCTGCCAACCTCTTGATTGTAGGAGTTTTGACCTTCAGAACTATAAGATAATAAACTTGTGTTGTTTTAATCCACTAAGTTTGTGGCAGTTTGTTACAGCAGCAATAGCAAACTAATACAAGGTGAATAGGTTCCAGAGTGGTTTAGGAAATAATTTGATTAGAAGGAGGAGGTGAGAGAGAGGCCTCCTCGGATTTCTGGGTCAGACATTAAGATGAATTGAGGTACCATTCCCTGAGCTAGGGCCCAATGGTAAAGGGATGGCAGGGAGGGCTGGTGATGGCGTATTCACTTTTGGACATGTTGGGGTTGCAGTGTTCATGGGGGTTCAAGGTGAAGGTATCCAGTAAACACTTGTCTGCTGGGACAGAGGCTGGTCTGGAGACTGAGAGTGTCCATGGTCATTGAAGTCCTCGTGGTGGGGCCATGAGAGTGACATTGAGAGGAAAAGAGAGCTGGGGCCAGAGCCTGACATTTGAGGGAAGATCTCTTTGTAGGTTGGGAAATAGAACAAATCATACCTCCACGGGATTGTTTTTTGCTTTGTAAACTTTTTGACCCTTGTATATTCTTTGCTCCCTGGTGTTTTTTTTTAAAAACTTTACCTTGTGTACAAATGGGCAGATTTCAGTTCTCCACTCCTGGATTCTCCCTCTCATTCCTGCTAGTGCCTTCCCGGATACAGAAAACCGTGGAGGGGGGATTTAAACTGTTTCTGGGCTCCAGCTGCCTCTCTTCTGACCCTGCCTTCTTCTTTTTTTTTTTCTTGAGACAGAGTCTTGCTCTATTGCCCAGCTGGAGTGCGGTGGCATGATCTCGGCTCACTGCAACCTCCTCTGCCTCCCAGCTTCAAGTGATTCTCCTGCCTCAGCCTCCCGAGTAGCTGGGATTACAGGTGCATGCCACCACTCCTGGCTAATTTCTGTACTTTTAGTAGAGATGGGGTTTCACCATATTGACCAGGCTGGTCTCGAACTCCCAACCTTGTGATCCACCTGCCTCAGCCTCCCAAAGTGCTGGGATTACAGGCATGGGCTACTGTGCCCAGCCCCTGACCCTGCCTTCTATGCTAGGCTCCTGCTCCCAAGCGTCCTCTGCAGAGACTCACAAAGACAAGCCTCAGTGCTAGCTCATGATCCCAGCAATCTCCCTGCCCCCCGCTTCTCCCCAACCTTCTCTGTCCATGTCCTGACCTATTCCTACCTACTTTCTCCTTGGGTTCTCCTACTCACATTTTGAGTCTTGTTGCTGGCCCCGTCCAGAGGAAGCAGCCCTCCTGCCTCTGTACCTGGCATGGGAACCTTAGCTTAATTTTGCCATTTCAGGATTTGAGAACCCCAACCCCACTCCCCAGCTTTTGCACTTACTGTTCTCCCTGCCTAGAACACACTTCTAGAAGGGACCTCTGAGTTAGCCTGACTCAACTTTCAAAGCACTGCAGGATTTTTGTACACCGAAGGTGATTTTGCTTTCTGTATCACATGGATTGTACACAACTGTTGACTCGTTTGTGTCCATCTTCTTGATCACAAGTTCCTTATGAGCAGGGACCCTGGTTTATTCATCTTGTATCCTCAGCACCTAACATACCGCATCGTTCAATAAATTTTCCTGTTGGACAGAACCCTTCTGGACTGGATCATTGTGTCTTCACTCTGACAGTGAGGTGAGCATGCGTCGGAGGAAGATGTTTTCCTAGCCTGAGTCCTGACAGGCAGCGCACTAATTAGCAACAGGTGAATAGCAGCGCACAACCCACAAGCTGCGCTTACATAACATGCAGTCTTCTGCTGCTCACTGTCTCCAAGGTTTGCACAAGCCCCGGTTGCCCGCTCCTCTGCACCAGAGGCTGCAGGGATCACGCGTCTCTTGGCCTCTCTAAGAGATACCTGTGCTTGGCCTCACATATCTGGCTTGACAACCTGAGGCAGGCAGCCAGCAAGAAGGAATCGCCTCTATCCTGGAATGTCTTGGCAGGTCTGGAATCCAGGCAGGGAGAGTGCTAGTCAGAATGTGTGGCTGGAAGGAGCCGGGAGGCTAAGGGATAACTGCATAACTGAGTCTCCAGGGCTCTGAAATCCCATTTTTCCTGGGGTTAGGGTGGAGGCTCAGGGAAATGCAAGATGATTGAATTTGGACAGGAAAAGGAGATGGAAACCATGTGCGCAACCTAGCTGCTGCTGGCAGATCACATGCCGGCCTCTGAGCACTTGTTTCCAAAGGCAAGAGCCAGCTGGTGCAGGTCTTAAGGACACTTCTCAGTTGCCTCGGACAGACAGCTCATGAGGAGCCAAATGCAGCCGGAGCCCCCCTCCCCACATCTCTGTGTACTGTTTTGCACTCCCCTTAACCTAGAAAAAGAAGGCAGATTGAGTTGATCAAATTACATGCTGGCCCTGCTGTGCCTCCTCCTCACCCCCAAGGTTAAAACTGTGGATTCAGTAATATGCGTAATAATCCCGGAAACATTGAGTTCTACGGCACAGAAACCTTGTTCATTTCTGCAAAGGCAGTTTAAATACTAAAGCCAAAAGCAGACCCATAAATAGCACAAGGGTGAAATATTTAAGACTCTGATAGCGCAATGGGTCTGCCGTTTTGCTAAACAAGTGGTTCTCAAACAAGATCGCAAGAAGGGCTTATTAAAATACAGATTGCTGGCCCTGCCCCTACAGATTCCGCTTCTGTAGGTTGGGGCCAGGCACATCATTGGTTCAGGTTCTAAGATCCCCAGTGATGCTGATGTTGTTGGTCCAGGGACCTTGCTTTGAGAACTTTTTTTTTTTTTAAACAGCTGAAGAAACTTAATTAGAGAGAAATACATAAAACAAATAGACGTAAAAGCTGCTATGTGAAAACCTGGCCTCAGAGCAGTCACAAGCAGAAGCCTCCAGATACTTTACATTGTCCCTTGTGTAGTAGGTCACCCTCTCCCAATGGCTTTTCCAAAGGGTACCCTAGGATTCACAGCCTTTCCGCTTTGTGGCTCCTATAGTGCCCCTTCCCCATGGTGCCTACTGCATCCAACCTCTTGGTACACAGCTAAGGGAAGGTGAATCTAGGATGCAGTCCACCAAAGACTGTGGGATTTAGAGTTTAGAACGTTCAGCTTGTATAGGCTGGGTGGGGTGGCTCACGCCTATAATCCCAGCACTTTGGGAGGCCGAGGTGGATGGATCACCTGAGGTCAGGAGTTCGAGACCAGCCTGACCAATATGGTGAAACCCTCTCTCTACTAAAAATACAAAAAAAAAAAAAAAAAAAAAAAAATTAGCCAGGCCTGGTGGTACGTGCCTGTAGTCCCAGCTACTTGGGAGGCTGAGACAGGAGAATTGATTGAACCTGGGAGATGGAGGTTGCAGTGAGCCAAAGTTGTGCCACTGTACTCTAGCCTGGGCAACAGAATGAAACTTGGTCTCAAAAAAAAGAAAAAGAAAATTCAGCTTGTATCAACCAAAAATATCACCAAGTTATTTCCAAGCCTTTCTAGTTTTCTGTTCCCTTCCATGAATGACCCCAACCCTATCTTTGAGTCTAGTGACTTTAAAAGCCAATGTTTCTCCTTGAATGATTTCCTCCACTCTTCCCCAAGAACACACATTTCTCTGTGGAAACTGAATTGTTGCTTTTGTCCTTAGTGTCCTGGAAGAATCAAGATAATTTTCTGCATGGCCTTCACGTCAACTCTTTTGATTTCACTCCAGTATTACTCTCTCATAGGCTCCAACAGCCTCAGTTCTTTCACAGAAACTTCCCGAGTTAAAGTCTGCTATGACTTCCCCACTCTGACATTACGGCATCAGTTTCATCACCTCTTGAGAATTCTCATTCCTCTCCCAACCAGCTGCCTTGGCCTACTTTAGACCACTTTGCTGTGAAAGGAAGTCTCTCTCTCCCCTGGGGTTAAGCTCTCACTTTCGAGCCATAACCTCACACCTGTCACTCAAGTGCAACCCCTCCCCCACCCCCACTTTCCTCTGGTGGATGAGCATTGTGGTGGAGACGGGGAGGAGGGATGGGAATGGCGGGGGGCAGAAGATGGGAGAGGTGGAGATTATTTGCTACTGAAACATTCATCTTAGGAAAAATCAGATCCTTGATTTCCTTCCCTTACGCTTAAAAAAATGCAATTTGGTGTTGTCTTTAATTTGGGGTGAGGTTCCATAATGGGTCCTATCTTTATGGTCTCTGAATGTCTTAATCGGACTCTGACTGCTGCAGCCCAGCGACCAAGTCTTATGACTCCAGGCTGTGTTTCAGCAGGAGAACCTTGCACATTGCTTAACGGGCTGTTTTAGTTTTACACTGTTCAAATATTCGCTGAAGGAAAGAGTGAATTATGCGCCATAGCCCTTAGCTTAGCTGGATGGTGGAATTCACAATTACAGTGTCACACCTCACATCTTAAATTTAAAACTCTCTACCTCAGAAAACATCTTAAATTTAAAAATATTTTTGAGGTTAAAAAAGGTAAAATCTGCAAAACATTTTTTTTTTTTAATCTCCCCAAAGAATGCCTCCTCCCCTCAGCCAAGTATTAAGAGTGTAATTTCCTCCTTGAGGAAAGTGACATAAGTCATCTGACAGGGCCTGCATGATCCGGGTCACTCACTGCAAGTGCTCTGGCGGCCTCTTCCTAATGCAGAAGCTTCCTGAGCTTGCACATTGGCATCCGTTCGTGGTGAGGCTGGAGGATGGAGCTGTGCTATTTCTTACCTTAGGACTTATGAAGCAAGCATCTGTGGAAGCCAGGGTGACAGAGTCCAAGGTTTGGCTTGCGATTGGCTTCAAGGACAAAGACTTTTGTGTCATCTGAGCAAATATTAGGAATGGGTCACTGCTGTGTGCCACTCACGGCTCACATCTGGGTGTTAGGAAATCCAAACCTGCAGCCAAGGCTGTCATTCTGGCTGGGTATGAATGTGTCATCTACAAGAGGCTGCAGCCAAGGGCAGAAATCCAGCCAGCAGCTAACCCAACACAGAAGAGTCACTTTAAGTGCAATGGCCACCCTCTTCCTCTCCTGTTCTCCTGCTCCAGAGGGGACCTTTCTAGGAGTCATCCAGGTGATCGTCTCTGGACAGCCTGAATTAGAACCACTGCAGAAAACTGAGTGTGCACGGCTGAAACCACCCTCTGTCCCGGCCCTTTACCAAGCAGACTGGTCAGCCCAGCGAGGCCCCCGGCATATGGGGCTCAGTTCTTCAGGCTGCCTCCTTGGAAATGGCAGAGCAAAGTCACTGCAGGCTGGGTGCATGCCCTCCCCACCCCGGGGCATGCCAATGGGGTCAGTGACAACTGTTTCCAATTAAGGGCTTTGCTGAGAAGAACAGACTGTGTTCTGGAAACAAAACTCCCTTAAAAAATATCCACTTCATCCTGGACTCAAGATAGGAAATTTCTATGTTTCCAACCAGAAAACGTAAAGGCAAAGGAAAAGCTGGAGAGTCTCTTTTCTAAACCTTCTTTAGAGATATTTAAAGCAAAAATAATTCTCCATGCCTTCCTAAGGGAACTCTTTAGCTCCTCGACTTCTCTTGCTGATTTGGTGGCGTGTGTGGGCTCATACGCCCCCCTGCAGTAGGGTGTACATCCAGGAAATCATGGAGTAGGGGTTTTGTCCAGGATACCACAAATGAGGTAATCCAAGTGACCATTTGTGGGACAGGTCATTGCGAATGCCTTTCTTTTCTAGGGCAGGAAATGGAAGCTCTTGGGAAGGCGGAAGTTGCACGTGCTCTCACAGTCAACTGTGCTGGAATAGGAGGCCAGGAACCACCTCTGTTGGAGGAGGAGGACCCATCAGGCATCCCTTCAAGAATGCCAAGATCCACAGCAAGCGCTTCCCTTCTATGGGCACAGGAGGGCTGTGGGAGCCCAGAAAATGTGCTTCTGGCCTTCTTTATAATAATAGACATTTGGGAGCATTTACTATATGCTAGGCACTTCTCTTGACATACATTAACTTAATTAACAACCCTATAAAGTAAGTGCTATATTATTGCTATTTTACAGATGAGAAAACTGAGACCTACAAAGGCTAAGTAATTTGTCCAAGGTCACTCTTGTAGGAATTGGCAGAGCCATGATCTGAACCCAGTCAAGTCTGATTCCAGAGCCAGTGCTGTTAGTTCCATGCTGTCCTGTCTCATGCCCCTCACTGTCTGGGTTTTAAGGAAAATTATTTATCTAGTCCATTGTATGACTGAGTATGTTCATGTACATGATTCCATTTGATTTCTTTCTACCGCAGCCCGAGGAGGTAGGTAGATTGAACAACATTGTCCCTATCAGATGACGAGAAAACTAAGACAGAGGTCAAGCATCTTTTACAAGGTCACACATCTTTTAGAAGGTCACCTTATTAGTAATAAACTACTCAGGCTCGTGATTTTGAAGAAATGTTTGCTCCATTGACCCACGTGGAGCTAATCTTATGTGTAAGATTAGAAACAAGGAGTAATGCCCAACACCCAATTTGCAATCCCAGTTGATTTAAGACCCAGGACTTACCTCTTACACATCATGACCTCCCTGCAAAATAGAATGGAATCATCGCCTCTAGGTGATACTAGGTTGCCAGGGCAAGATGGGCTTGACCTTCCTCTGGTGATGGGTGTTGACCGTAAGGCCACATGGGAAACTGAGTGCTGGGTCGCAGTGCTCCCAGAACTGGCCTGTGGGGGTGCCCTGAAGAAGTGGAGCAACGACAGTGCTTGTTCAGATTACCCTGTCTTCCTGGGTTGCTCCAGCATGTTCTCTATAAGAACTTCAATCCTCCTCTTGGCATCGGAGAATCTCAGGTCTGGTCACCATCAATAAGGAGGGCCCACTTTGGATAGAGTAGCTATGGGTCACCTGACTGGTGGCTGGCTTCCCTTGGTCCAGTGTATGGTTGCGTTTGGCCTGAGCAGGGTTACAAGGCTGATTTCATTCAACATGCAGGACATTTTCCAGAACAACTTCATTGAAAGAACCTCCTGACCCCTTTGCTCTGAAGGGGGCTGAGGACTTACTGCCGGGCAGTAACTATCAGTGGCCTGTTAAACACAAAGATAGAGCTTAGAAGAGGCCTTGGAAATGACATTTTATTTTATTAACAATATAGGCCAAGTTTAAAGGGTCAAGACATTTGCTGAGGGTCACTGGAACTGTTCACTGCTGAGCTGGAAGCAGAATCAGGCTTCTGGCTCCAGGTCCGGCACACTACCACTGCTCCCAGAAGATATCAAGATGTAGATTGCCTACTCAAACAAGCCTCTTAGATTAAAGACAAAGGGATGTGGAGTCTACTACCTGCTCCGCTGGATGCTCGCCGAGTACTACCCAATATATTTTTTTAAAAAGCAGGACTTGGCCGGGCGCGGTGGCTCAAGCCTGTAATCCCAGCACTTTGGGAGGCCGAGACGGGCGGATCACGAGGTCAGGAGATCGAGACCATCCTGGCTAACACGGTGAAACCCCGTCTCTATTAAATACAAAAAAACTAGCCGGGCGAGGTGGCGGGCGCCTGTAGTCCCAGCTACTTGGGAGGCTGAGGCCGGAGAATGGCGTGAACCCGGGAGGCGGAGCTTGCAGTGAGCTGAGATCCGGCCACTGCACTCCAGCCTGGGTGACAGAGCGAGACTCCGTCTCAAAAAAAAAAAAAAAAAAAAAAAAAAGCAGGACTTTCTTGGGTATTACCATTTCAGTATCTTCTCTTCTCTCCCAAATCCCTGCTCTGTAATTTGAGATGCTTGCCTGATCTCAGACTCAGTGCAGACGCAGTACAGAAAGCATGAGAAGGCATGAGGAAACCCCGAACAACGGAGCCAGGAATCTGTCTGTCGAAGGGAGAGATGCTGGAAGGGTCAAGCAGGTGGGGAGGTATCAGATGCCACACGTCTGTGATGGTGACCCTGCTGCCCAACGCCAACCCTGCTTCTTGGCAGCATCTGCTGGACCGTCAGAGGCGTGATTCAGCCAGAGGGCACATCCGAACCCATTAGGCATGGAACACCAAGTAAACAGCCCCTAGGAATGTCTCTGACTTGAATTTCAGCTCATTTACTTGGGAGCATCTGTCCTCTCTGGTTGGAGAAAGGAGGAATGGGGGATAGGGAAGGCTCAGCTTACAATGCCCTTTGGCTAAAGGAGGCTGTGTGGTCTAGGGGGCAGTGGTTCTTGGGATGTTTGGTGGGGGTACTGCAAGGACAGAGGGTGGGGAAAGGGGTGACTGAGGGGATGCCTACTCCCGGCACCCCCACATCCCTGGCTCTCAGCCACTCAGCTGCTATCTGCTCCAGTGCAATTCTGCTTGAATTTCGTTTCAAGTGAAGGTTCTGTGACTAAAACTTTCTGAGAAGCATTGAACTCATGGGGATGTGTAGGATGAGAGCAAGCAAGGTTTTGAGCTCATACCTGCCAAATAGCTTCCAAGTGACCTTCATCAAAGCTACTCATCCTGAGAGCCAGACCTTGGTCATTTCCACTGCAAGGAAGATTTTCCTGGGCTCTGTCCTCTCTTCCCACATAGGAAAGGGGTCAGGGCAACCGTCTAAGCAGGTGACCCTGCCTCGGAAATGCTCTCATCTTGAGGGCACTCAGACTAGCCCTCCAACCTACCCCCTCTCCCCTCCTATCCCAGATGAACTCAAAGGTGTGACACTAACTGGAAAGATAAAAAGGAAGATTAAAAATCAAGGTATTAGCAGGCATGGTGATTCACGCCTGTAGTCCCAGCACTTTTGGGAGGCTGAGGTGGGTGGATCACCTGAGGTCAGGAGTTCGAGACCAGCCTGACTAACATGGAGAAACTCCATCTCTATTAAAAATATAAAATTAACCAGGCGTGGTGGCGTATGCCTGTAATCCCAGCTACTCGGGAGGCTGAGGCAAGAGAATCACTTGAACCTGGGAGGTGGAGGTTGTGGTGAGCCAAGATCATGCCATTGCACTCCAGCATGGGCAACAAGAGAGAAACTCCATCTCAAAAAAAAAAAAAAAAAAAAAATCAAGGTACTGTTATCACATAAGTTGACAAGGAAGAAGAAAGATGGGAGAGGACAGAGAGGGGGAGGAGGAATTCTGAGTCTTTTAGCCATTGATATTTACTGTCTAGTCAAGCAAGCTTCTTAGATTAAGTAGAAAGGGATGCAGAGAGTTTGAGACAGTTGCTGCTGGCTCAGGTTAGGTAAAGTACGCTAATTAGAATAGGGTGGGAAGCCAGAAAAGACATAATTACCCATCTGATTCCAAATGAGGCTCATTGAGCCAATGGGAAGCTCGCCATAGCAACACACCCTGCTGGAAAGATCAAAATCACTGAATGCAAACTGCAGCAGGTCAGGAGTGTACTCTGATATTCAACTGAGGACTGACAGGTCTCCAAAAAAAGGACCGGCACCTTTGCTGACTGCTGAATTCCCAAACGCAAGCCTGCTCTCCAAATTCCATGACGAGCATAACGCCCCACCTCCCTGTGTGCCTCCTTGCTGTTCTGTGCAGTTATCTATTAAGGGAAAGATGACTTTTAAAAACAGCATTCTCTAGGTAGTAGGTGTGCAAGTAGGGGGACTTAAGTGATCTGGGGAGTAATGATGATGACAGAGAAGATGAAGCTAAAGAGGGAATCAGAACAAGATTATAGATGGGTTAGCAAATCTGGATTATTTAACAGTAGTTTTTGGAGAATACCTATGCCCCCAACAATAGAGGTTATGGAAGAAAAAAAAAAATCAGATCTAACGTTTCCATGAAGGTTCTTAGTAGCAGATGCATTTTAGCCCAAGGAGATGATACCATAGTAATTCAAATCCCTTGTCCCCATGACTAAAAATAAGGATGATTAAAGAATGGAATCTTAGCTCTCTGAGATCCCAGACAGTAGGCCTTGTCCCTGGACTTGCAAGTTGAGCAGGACAACCACAGTGGAGAAAAAGAAATGCCTTTATATTTAGATTGTTTTCCATCCATTACTAAGGCAGTAAGGTTGAGGACCACAAGGTCACTCTTGGATCCTCATTGGGCCTTCCTCTGGCCAACTGCTTTCTGAGAGGGTCATTGCGCATTCCCGAAATGACTCCGGAATCATCCGCCCTCAGACCATCCGTCCACATGTCCCAGCATCTACTGTAGCTGGCAGCAATTTGCATGCCCTCTGGAATTTCTTGGGCTGGATCTCCAAATGCCTGCTGCACTATTTGGAATGTCATCCTCATCTCACAGCATCTTGTCTCCAACCAGAGATTTCTCCCACGGTGTTCACTGCATTTACCTTGAGGGCTGACATTGCCACAGCTGTGCAGAGGAGATGGAGCCTGTAGATGCATGAAGCTGTCCCTTCAACAACTTCTCAGGCACAGCAAAATAATTCCAGCAAACAACAGAAACCAAGGAGTGTCTTCCATATGGAGGCCAATCAGTGGACACGTGAATCCTTAGGGGCAAGGCTAGGAGCATTGTTTTAAATGATTCTGATCAGGGTCAAGGCTAGTACCATGACCAAATGGGGCAGTAAAAGACCGCCCAGGACTGGGGAGGAGGAGAGGTGAGGGATATAAATACATCTTGAAACGTCCTGACCTGGGCCAGGGAAGGACAGGTTTAACACCATTTTATGATGGTGTGTGTGTGTTTAAACTGCTTTTGGAATTCCTCTATATTAAATTATCTGAAACTTTGACATCACAGCAAGTCTAGGGTATGAATTGCTATGTATTCTATCTGCTATCTATTAGAGATCCACAGTTTATGGCAGTCTTTGACCCATATGGGTTGGCTATCACAAAACTGCACAAAGGTAAGGACAGTTTATTAAACTCTCCTGCCAGGCTTTTCAACCCAGAGCCCCACATAGGGATACATACAAACACACATACACACACACACATACACACACACATACATGCCCCACTATAGGACTTCACTATTATCTGTGTTGAGCCCCTGTTTCTGCTGTGTTGGGAAAGGGACATGAGATGTTAATAATATCTGCACTTACTTGAGCATGCACAGGTTTTTTTTGGGGAGGCACTAAACATTGGGCAACCAAACTTAGAAAAAGTGACCCTGCCATCTAGAAATCTTGGGTGATAAGGCAGCACAATTGAACCTGTATTGTTGTATCCTCAAGACTTCTTCTTGGTTCCAGTCATCCTGGAGAACCCAGGAGGGCAGGACCCTCACCTCCCATAAACATGAGATGCCTATGGGTGGGCTGACTCTGTGGGGCCACTCCATGAGAGAATGAGGCCTGCACACAGCTGCAGAGGACCCTGGATTGGATAACGAGGGTGATTGTGACATACGGCATGGCAGGAAGAGCCCGATCTGCAATCTGGACTCCACCACCTCCGAGGCATGTGATCTTTCGCACCTGCCTTAAGCTCCGAGCCTCAGTTTGCTTACTTGGTGGAAGGAGTAGAATTGTCTAAAGTGACCCCAGGGGCTTTCCCTAGGTTGCCTGGGCTGGATGGGAGATTCCTATCTCCTCTCTATTGGAGAAGCTGCATCTGAACCTAGCCCATGGCCTTAGCGGTTCTTTCTCTGACAAGAAGGTCTCTTCTGTCCTGTGGGCTCCAAGGGTCAGGCAGTTGGCACTTTCAGAACACTTCTATAAACAGCTGGCAAATCCAGACTGCCTCGCACCAGACTGCCTTGTTGAGTTTGTTTTTACTTATAGGATGTGAAAAAAGAATGACAGGTGCAGTGGGGGCCTCCATTGCTAAATAGACCCACAATGTGGTCCAGCAGCTGTGGGAAGATGGATGGGTTCAGGGACCTCTGCCTTCATTTATTTTGCAGGCCCTGGCTTGGTATGTTTGCCCTTCCCCCTAGTCAAGCATATTCCTTAACACATGCATTGTGTCATCATGAAATTTGTCTTGAACCCTGGTAACAGGGACCCAACTTTCATTGCACCTTGTTTGCAGAAATGCGGTTATAACACCTTAAAGGCTGGTGGAAAAAAAAAAAAAGCCAGGCACAGAGGCAATACTGTGAATAATGGCACCGAGTTGTGCCTGGGCCTGGCCTATTCCGGAAATGATGATAAATGCAATGTGGCTTTGGTGCTGGGTGCGTGGTGGGGGTGGGCCCTGAGGCTGCAGAGGGACTGGGGCTAAGGAATAATTTTTCCCTTGAGAGCCACTGAGTGTTTACATCCCCACTCTCAGCTTGGGAAAGATAGGTAGAGCCTCCCCTGGCCCCAGCCCTAGGACCCCAGAAGATGGTCTGGAGGAGTGGGGAGCAGTTGGAGATTTGAAGGCAAATAGTGATGAAGTCCTCAGTAGAGTGCTGAATGTGGGGTTGATGAGAAGCGTCCTTCAGGAGGATGAATAGGATTCTGTGACCATTACATGATGTGGAGAGTGAAAAGGAGAAGCAAGTGTGCTCAATACACATCACTTTTCTTCCTTTCCTTACCCCCAGCAGACAGAGGTACCCAAGAGCCAGAGGGGCCTCCCTGGGGAAAGAACTGACCAGCTAGTGTTTCAAGGCCAAGATGCTGGCTTCACTCCTTGGGCGCTGGATGTCCCCCTCGCCTTCACCTGACTTGGCTGAACCCTCCCTCTCTGCCCACCTGTCCATACCTGTTTGTGTTGGTCCCCGACCTACACCCCTGCCCACCTTTTTAAAAGAGAAAGGATGGATGCCAATAGCTGTTATTATTTTGGAACTTTATAAAAGTTACCTAAAAAAAAGAATCTGTCAAGAAGAAGAGAGTCAGCTATTAAAAATGGAGCTGGCCAGGCGCAGTGGCTCGTGCCTGTAATCCCAGCATTTTGGGAGGCTGAGGCAGGAGGATCACTTGAGCCCAGGAGTTCAAGAACACCCTGGAAAACATAGCGAGACCCTGCCTCCACACAATTTTTTAAAAAAATTAGCTGAGCGTGGTGGTGTGTGCCTGTAGCCCCGCTACTCGAGAGGCTGAGGCAGGAGAATCACTTGAGCCCAGGAGGTTGAGGCTGCAGTGAGCCATGATCAGGCCACTGCACTCCAGTCTGGGTGATAGAGCGAGACCCTGCCTCGGGGAAAAAAATAAATGAACGTGGTGGTGAAAAATAAATTATATATATATATAGAGAGAGAGAGAGAGAGAGAGAGAAAGGGAGAGAGAGCAAGAGCTGAGGTTTGGCATGGGCCACAAGTCTATCTCTGATCTAGGTAATTTTTTTTAAACTGGACCTGGTAAGCAAGGACAAGGTATGCTCAAGATGTGTAGGGGGTGGGACAGGTTCAGCATTTGTTGGGAAGTGGCCTGATATTTTACAGACCTGGAACCTGCAGGTGTCTCATTTATATAAAATTTTTTTTTGAGATGGAGTTTCTCCCTGTTGCCCAGGCTGGAGTGCAGGGGTGCGATCTCGGCTCACTGCAACCTCTGCCTCCCAGGTTCAAGTATTCTCATGCCTCAGCCCCCCAAGCAGCTGGGATTATAGGTGCCTGCTGCCATGCCTGACTAATTTTTGTATTTTTAGTAGAGACAGGATTTCACCATGTTGGCCAGGCCGGTCTCAAACTCCTGATCTCAGTGATCTACCAGCCTCGGCCTCCCAAAGTGCTGGGATTACAGGCGTGAGCCACCGCATCCGGCCTGTAGGTGTCTCATTTAACTCCCAAGGACACTGTGAGGTATTAGTGTTCTCATGTCGCAACTGAGGAAACTGTGGCACAGACCGTATCTATCTGACACTGAAGCCTCTGACCTGGCCCTGAGACACGTGCTGGGGATAGGCAGGAGGACCCGTGTCCTGGGTGTGATTCCTAAAGGAGCACACGCTCTGCCCCGGTACTTGCTGCTCCCCCGAGAACCCCATGTGCGCTTCAACCCAAACCAGTGGGTTCTTTGACTATCCTCATCATAATCATCGTTAGGATGATCAACATCAAATGGAAATAAGATTGTTTAAAAATCCCATGAAATTAAAATAAATTGCAGCACAATTTTTATCCGTCTGTAGCAAAGTAAAGCAGGCAGCCTCTGAGAGTGCCAGGCTCTCCTTTGGCCCATGTTCAAGGACAGGATCAGCTTCCTCGCTATCAGCTCAGCACCAGTTCTTGATCACAATGATTATGTTTACGTTTGTTTGTTTGTTTATTTTTTGAGGCAGAGTCTCACTCTGTTGCCCAGGCTGGAGTGGTGCAGTGGCGCGATCTCAGCTCACTACAACTTTGCCTCCCAAGTTTAAACAATTCTCCCACCTCAGCCTCCTGAGTAGCTGTGATTACAGGCACCTGCCACCACCCTTCACTAATTTTTGTATTTTCAGCAGAGACGGGATTTCACCATGTCGGCCAGGCTGGTCTCAAACTCCTGGCCTCATGTGATTCACCTGCCTTGGCCTCCCGAGGTACTGGGGTTACAGGCGTGAGCCACTGCACCCAGCCTGATTATGTTTAAACAGATGTTAAAAACCAGCAGGTCACAAGTCATATCGGGTTTGCAGATATATTACCAATAATATGTTGTTAGGCCTAGAAACTGGCTTTTATTTCCTTTTTAAAAAAAAATTGAAATAGTTGCCAGCAATGAAATGAACACTAAGAGATTTCACCTAAAAAACCTTGTTTCAGCTCCTCTTTAAAAATCCAGGAGCACTGGCAACACAAGGCCACTTTCCCACATGGCAGCAAATGGCTGGAGCTTCGTGGCAACAGCTAACCCCATTTGCTGTCTTCTCTGCCTGGCCTGCTGGGACTGGCTTCATTCACCCGGGTTTCAGATCTGCCCCTTGTAGGCCTCTGAGTCCTTGACTCCTCTATGATGCAAAGTGAGTTGCCTAATTAATTATCATGTTAGATTGACCACACTCCATGCACACTTGTGTCCCAGGGCCTGGGGTCCAAGGCTATGTGTGTGGTGGTGGTAGGGACTAGGGACCACAGTGGGGAGTTGAGGGAGGAAATATGGATGCATAAAACATGTGGCCTCTTGCATCTTAGTGCTCTGCGGCCAGCCTGATCAGCTGTGAGTACTGACGGAAGACAGTGCTTCTTTACTTCTTGAGCTCCCTACTCCCACTACCCCATACCCGGGACCAGCTCCAAAGGTACACAGAAATGAAGGAACACCATTAGCATCCGTTCAAGGCCTGCCCTACCCTGGGGGGTCTTTAGCTGCCAGATGAAATAACTGAGGTCCTGGGAGATTGCATTTGCCTGCAACAAATTCCAAGAAACTCTGCTGGAGACTGTGTGGCCCTAAAATGGCTCTGGGTGCCAGGAAGAAGGAAGTCTGGAGGGAGACTGTGGCTGAAAATAATGTCACTCTGCTTGTCCAGTTATGGGGGTTTTGTTTCTTTTTTTTCTTCTTCTTCTTTTTTTTTTTTTTTTTTTGGTCTTCAAATTTACACAGCTCTTTGAATTTGACCCAGAATAGTAATCTATTTTGATAAACTATTTTATTGAGATATCATTCACATATCATACAATTCACCCACTTATAGTGTAATGGTTTCCGAGATATTACAATACTTTTTAATATTGTGCTAAAATATGTATATAACATAAAGTTTGCTATTTTAGCTATTAAGTGCACAATTCAGTGGCATGAAATACATTCACATTTAGTATGCAGCCATCTCCACTGTCTAGTTCCACCCTGTCTAGCTGACATAGCCCCCAACAGAAACTCTGCACACATTGAGCAATAACCCCTTATTCTCACTCCCCTCCCAAGCCCTAGTAGCTGCCAGTCTACTTTCTATCTCTATGACTTTCACTATTCTAGATATTTCACATGAGTAGAATCATGTAATAGTTGTCCTTTTGTGTCTCAGTTTATGTCACTGAACATAATGTTTTCAAGGTTCATCCACATTGTAGCATGTGTCAGAACTTCATTTCCTTTTTCTTTTTTTTTTTTGAGATGGAGTCTTGCTCTGTCGCCCGGGCTGGAGTGCAGTGGCACGATCTTGGTTCACTGCAACCTCCACCTCCCGGGTTCAAGCAATTCTTGTGCCTCAGCCTCCTGAGTAGCTGGGATTACAGGTGCCCACCACCATACCTGGCTAATTTTTGTATTTTCAGTAGAGATGGGGTTTCGCCATGTTGGCCAGGCTGGTCTCAAACTCCTGGCCTCATGTGATTTGCCCACCTCTTCCTCCCAAGTGCTGGGATTACAGGCCCCCCTCAAGTGCTGGGATTACAGGTGTGAGCCACCATGCCCAGCCAGAACTTTATTTCTTTTTAAGGCTGAACCATATTTCGTTGTATGTGTGTGGCACATTTCATCCATTCATCTGTTGATACATTGGGGTTGCTTCTACCTCTTGGCTATTGTGAATAGTGCTGCAATGAACATGGGTGTACAAGCACCTGCCCTAGTCCCTGTTTTCAGTTCCTTTGGGTAAAGACCTAGGAGTGAAACACCATCTCCTTTCAACTACCTCCCCCATCCTGGCAGCTCACACCAAGCCAGAAAATTAACTCTGGTCCTAAAAATAGATGGAGTTTTAGATGTTCTAGGACAAGCTAACTGCAGTTTGACCACTTAGGAGTACCTGTGTGAGTCCTTTGTCTCTTCAAAGCCCAAATGATGCCACGTTTCTTTGCAAGTAGCCAGTCCCCCGTGGAGGGCAGCTTGTGGAGAAGGCAGACACCCACGAGGCAGAAATGTCCTCAGGGAGGTTCCTGCTGCCCCCCTCCTCCCCAAAGAGCAGAAAGAGGGAAAAACCCCCATTGTGGCTGAGGGGAGTGGTCCCTTCGGGAAGAAGGAGAGAGAGAATTAGCCTAGTGAGCTTTTCCTGTGGGGCAGGCACTGGGGTAGGAGATTATCTGGTTGCTCATTAAAGCCCCCGGAGTATCATTGCTCCCATTTTATAGGTCAGAAAGCTGGCTCTGAGAAGGTGTCTTATGGACTCAAGAGCTCAGTGGCTGACACCGAAAATGCAGAAATGAGGAAATACCAGCAGATGATGCTTCCTGAAAAGGGGACACACAAAATGCTATGGGAATTTAGGACGGGGGGGATGCCGCTGCTTCGGGGTTCAGGGGAGTTTTGGAGAGAAGGTGGGCCATGCAGCCAGACCATGAAGGGTAATTTTATTTCCACAAGAAGATGGAGTGGGGAGGGGGGCAGCAGGAATAGATGCTGTAAATTGGTTTAGAATTCTTTTCTGTTCTACCTGGTTAAATCCTGGAGTCCAGGAACTCCTGCCTGTATTACAATGGCGCAGGCGGTTTCCTGGGAAGCCGACTCCGATGGAGATTAGAGAGCAGGATGTTTACAAGGGAGTGCCTTTAGGATCAGCGCCTGAGGAAGGGAGGAGAAAGGAAGGGAAGGAAACTGGACTACAATTCAGGCCCCATGAAGGCCTCAGCCAGGCACCAGGGAGCTCTGGAGCTGGGCGGGCCCTTCACTTGTCCCAGTTGAGGCGAGGGAGCCTGACCTTCCTCCATGCATCGGGGATACCGGCTGCCCTTGAAAAGAGGCACGATCTTGGGGGAGGCAGTTATCTTCAGCCATGATAATCCCCCAAGAGAGTTGACAGCTGAGACCTCTCCAGCTGACAACCCCTCCAGCATCTGGAGCAATCAGCTTTCCTTTCCCAAAGGGGGATCTGAGCCGCACATCACAGGGTCCACTGGGCACTGACTCACCAGGGTTCTCCCTGCCCTGCTGTTCACTCAAGGATCAGGACAGTCAGGCTCCCTGGACCTCTGTCTCACCTCATCCAGGCTGTGGTTTAAAAAAACAGAATCAGCTTAAATGTGTTGAATAGTTCATACGTGCAACATGTTTGATATTAGAAACGAAGAAAAATATATTAGTTTTTAAAAATGTTATGAATTTTTATTGATTTGTGTTTCCTCTGTGGATATTTTTAATATTCCTTATACTTAAAAACATTTTTTCTATTTTAATTTTTGTGGGTATGTTGTAGGTATTTGTGGGGTACAGGAGATGTCTTGATACAGACATGCAATGCATAATAATCACATTATGTAAAATGGGGTAGGCCAGGCACGGTGGCTCATGCCTGTAATCCCAGCACTTTGGAGGCCGAGGCGGGCAGATCACTTGAGGCCAGGAATTCGAGACCAGCCTGGCCAATATGGCAAAACCCCTTCTCTACTAAAAATACAAAAATTAGCCAGGCGTGGTGGTGGGTTCCTGTAATCCCAGCTACTTGGGAGGCTGAGGCAGGAGAATCGCTTGAACTTGGGAGGTGGAGGTTGCAGTGAGTCGAGATCATGCCACTGCACTCTAGCCTGGGCAACAGAGTGAGACTCCGTCTCAAAAAAAAAAAAAAAAAAAAAGAAAGAGAAAAAGAAAAATACATTTGTTCTTATTAATTGGTTTATTTGATTAATGAGAAAGAGTGTTTATTCATCCAAAATGCAAAATTTTAGATACAGTATGTATTTTAAGATATATCTGAGAGTGCAATAATGTGTTCTGATGTTATTACTTTTCAGTGGGATCCCCAAGGAAGATGTTAAGACATCTATAATATTTGAGAGCAAAATTAACACAGCTCCAGCCCGTGGGCAAGTTAGAGACAGGAGTAGTGTCTGTGGAATGGAGGAAAGCAGAGGCTGCCGCTGACCATCCTGCAGCCCTTGCTCTGACTGCTCCCAGTTCTCCACCTTCTCTGGACTTTGTCACTTCAGTGTGAGTAGTTAACTGCTAAGGAGCTGGAGGACTGATCTCAGTAAGCCAGTGACCACTGCCTGCATGTTCAAGAAAATAATCAAAGTGAGTCTTTGATAACCTTCATCTATCTGTTTTTCTTGTAGATAACAACTCGAATTGACTTAAACAAAAAGAAAAGATCTTGGTTTATGTACCTAAAAAGCCTAGGTGGCTTCAGGAAGGGCTGAATCCAAGGGTTTAAAATATTACATTGGCTTTGCCTCATCTCAGTTGCTCCATTTTTCAGACAGGCTCTTCTCTCACAGTGGAAGGTGGATGTAGCGCTCCAGATTTTTTCATGTTCAGCTGGAAATAGAAAACCCATTTTCCAGGAGCTTGAGCAAAAGTCCTGAGGTTTGATCAGCTTCAGCAGCCCACAGTCATGTGACTGCCTCAGCCAATTACCATGACCAGGAGAATGAACTATGTTAATTGTCATGCATTGTAACCCTGGATTCTGGGACAGAGCTCCTCCCTTCTCCCCTTCAACATATGGACTGACCCAAATCAAAGTTAGAAACTGTGGAGAGAAGGGGTGGCAGACACAGCTAACTGCTGTGGTAGATTTTAGGGGATTGGAGCTCAGCGTCTTCCACCCTTCTTCTGTGGTGCCTTCCTGTAATTGCAGGGGATTGAGAGCTAACAATCACATTTTTCAGACTCTCTTGCAGCTATAATTTCAGCTGTGACTTGATTCTGCCCATTGGATGCTCTCCTGTGACATTTAAATGACTGAAGTTGGTGGGGGGGTTGGCAAGATTCTATTAGAAAATTTGGTTGGGGAAGTGTTTGGTTTCTCTGCAGTAGCCAGGGTGGACATCTCAGTGTGTGGTCTCTGGCCCTGCGGGTGTTAAGAGGCTGAGTCACCTTTTGGGTGGTGTGCCCTATGGTGGGCACCGTGTAGTCAGTGTAGATGGCAACACTGTCTGGGGGCTTCCTGAGTTTGGCCGTGGGAGTCTGGTTATGGAGCCCTTGGCTTTCTGAGCACAGACCAAGCAGCAGCTCGCTTGGTGGCCCAGGTCTGCAGGGTGACCGTTAGGATCTCTTCAGCCTTCACAGCAATTTTGTGGGCCAGTTAAGACTCAGAAACGAATTCCTCTTGCTTTGCTCAGCAAGAATGAACTGAATTCTTGCACCTGAGCCATTCTGTGCACTTGAACCCTCTTTCCATCCCTTCAGCTGTCTGCTCCACACCACCCCCTCACCCTGTCCTTCTTCCTTGCTGGCAGGGCCCACTCCCTCCAGAGAGGCTGTGTCTATACAGAGTGGGTGTGTGTGAGAAGGAGAACATTCCTGAATATTTTCTGCCCTAATAAAAAGAGACATTGGAGAAAAATCTCCCCTCCTGCTTTTGGATGTGGCTGGGGGAGAATGTACTATGTGGCACTAAAGCAGCCTTTGTGACACCCTGTGGCAATAGGCCTGAGGACATCAGCTAATATAGGAGAGATGACAGGAAGGAAATGAGAAGTTCTGAGTCCTTTATGGCACTGAGGTGCCACTAAATTAACACATCTTGGAACTGGAACTAGTTATGAGAATTTTCTATTGTTTAAGCCACTTACTTTCTTTTTTTTTTGAGATGGAATCTTGCTCTGCCACCCAGGCTGGAGTGCAGTGGCACAATCTCGGCTCACTGCAAGCTCCGCCTCCCGGGTTCACGCCATTCTCCTGCTTCAGCCTCCTGAGTAGCTGGGACTACAGGCGCCCGCCACCACGCCCAGCTAATGTTTTTGTATTTTTAGTAGAGACGGGGTTTCACCATGTTAGCCAGGATCTCGATCTCCTGAGCTTGTGATCCACCTGCCTCAGCCTCGCACAGTGCTAGGATTACAGGAGAAAGCCACCATGCCCGGCCCTGTTAAAGCCACTTTCAACTGGGTTGTGTTGCTACCTGCAGCTGGAAGCGATGTCCATATCTTTTTGTCTCTATCTCTCTATCTCTACATATACCTATACCTATACCTCTAACTATCTATACCTATATATCCACCCAACGGGTTCACCTTGCCTGCTGCCTAGACAGAACTGATTTATCAAGACGGGAATTGCAATGGAGAAAGAGTAATTCATGTAGAGCTGGCTGTGTGGGAGACTGAAGTTTTACTATTACTCAAATCAGTCTCCCCGAGCATTCAGGGATCAGAGTTTTTAAAGATAGTTTGGTGGGTAGTGGCTTGGGAAGTGGGAAATGCTGATTGGTCAGTTGGAAATGGAATCATAGGGGGTCGAAGTGAGTGTTTCTTGCTGTCTTCTGTTCCTGGGTGGGATCGCAGAACTGGTTGAGCCAGATTATGGTCTGGGTGGTGTCAGCTGATCCATCAAGTGCAGGGTCTGTAAAATATCTCAAGCATTGATCTTAGGTTTCACAATAGTGATATTATCCTCAGGAGCAATTTGGGGAGGTTCAGAGTCTTGGAGCAAGAGGCTGCATGACCCCTAATCTGTACATTTCTTTTTCTTGTTGTTTCTTTTGAGACGGAGTCTCACCTCTATTGCCCAGGCTGGAGTGCAGTGGTATCATATCAGCTTATTGCAACCTCCTCCTCCCGGGTTCAAGTGATTCTCCTGCCTCAGCCTCCAGAGCAGCTAGGATTACAGGCATGTACCACCATTCCCAGCTAATATTTGTATTTTTAGTAGAGATGGAGTTTCATTATGTTGGCCCGGCTGGTCTTGAACTCCTGGCCTCAAGTGATCCGCCCGCCTCTGCCTCCCAAAGTTCTGAGATTACAGGTGTGAGCCACCGCGCCTGGCCCTAAACTGTAATTTGTAATCTTGTAGCTAATTTGTTAGTCCTGCAAAAGCAGACTGGCCCCCAGGCAAGAAGGCGGTCTTTTTGGGAAAGGGCTGTTATCAATTTTGTTTCCGAGTCAAGCCATGAACTGCATTCCTTCCCAAAGTTAGTTCAGCCTATGCCCAGGAATGAACAAGGACAGCTTATAGGTTAGAAGCAAGATGGAGTTGGTTAGGTCTGATTTCTTTCACTCTCATGATTTCCTTAGTTATAATTTTTGCAAAGGCAGTTTCATCTATGCTGATCTTTATACTTATCTATATCTATCTATTTCTGTTTCTAACTATATCTATATCTAGACCTGTTTATATCTGTATCTATGTATATACCTATACCTATCTATATCTATATCTAATCTATATATCTATATCTGTATCTGAGGATGGAGATGGAGGGAGTGGAGGAGGGGAACAAACTCCAATTCTGCTAACGTTCCTTGTGGAATGAGCAGCTTTGGTGTAGACAGGTAGCCACTGCCTTTGGGTTGTTTGGGAGGGATTCAGAGATTGATCTTTTGAGGCTATTGAGCTTGGTGGAGGGGGATGGTAGGGACTTCTTGGCTGGTTGACATGAGTGGTACCACCCTCATACCTCCCATTTTCATTCCCACTTCATGAAACAGTGTTGCTCTTACTCATGCATTTCCAAGGCTTCTTATGCCTGTTTTCCCATGTGATCTTCATATGAAACCTTCAACGCAAATATTATTTGTCCTGTATTTCTGATGAGAGAACTAGGACATAGACTTAAATTACTTGGCCAGTCTCGCACAGCTAATTAAGGGAGCCACAGGTGTGTGACCCTGCTCTAGTTTAATTTCTGCTGCACCACATTGCTGACTCTAAACTTTGCCGAACTGATTTGTAAATGGGGCCTATCATGGAGAGGGGGGAGGGGGGAGGGATTGCACTGGGAGTTATACCTGATGTAAATGACGAGTTGATGGGTGCTGACGAGTTGATGGGTGCAGCACACCAACATGGCACAAGTATACATATGTAACAAACCTGCACGTTATGCACATGTACCCTAGAACTTAAAGTATAATAATAATAATAAATAAATAAATTAAAAAAAAAAAAAGAAAAAAAAAAAACAAAAAACCAAAAAACATATTAAGCACCTAGCGGGGAAACAGAGCTGTGGGCTCACCCTCTTTGTTCCAAAATAGGCAAACAGCTGTAGGAAAGACCACTCTGGTCTCCTTGGGACCACATCCTGGTTTCCACCCTTTGCACTCAACAGGGGCGGGAAGTTTCTGGCACAACTGCCATTTGGCTCATTTGTTTGCCAGAACAGAAACTTTCTCAAGCACACTCAAGTAAGGGGCGCTTGGGGCAGTGAGTTTGATGTTGCACCAAGTGGAGTGCTGTGGAGCATCCCACAGATATCCACAGATATCTAACAGATATCTAAGACAGGAGCCAGATGGGGTCAAGCCTTCCAGGGGCCATGCGGCGGGGAGGACAGCAGGTGGCTCTGGAGCCTGTCTGGTTTGCTTTGAAGACGCTGCAGTGGCATTGGCCACCTTCATCCCAGGCCCCTTCAGGTGCCTTGGCAAGCTCAGGGCCCGCTCCTTCCCATCCTGCCACCAGCTTCTTCCCTGACTCCCTCTTGCCTTTGGCTATTCATGCCCTATCTGGCTTACTCCACATCACCAGGAGAAAGGCATATTCAACAGAGCAGCGTGCAAACAGCAATAGATGTAAAACAATACTGTCTCCGGCCATACCCAGTGGAGTGAGGCTGCTCTCATCGCCATGAGAGAGAAGCCAAGTGACCCTAGCCCGTGTCCACATAGGGCCTGAGGGCCTGGGTCACCAGCTTGGCAGATGGCCCCTCCCAACCCTCCTCCAGTCAGTGTGGAGAAGGAGGGGATGGCAAGAGCGCAGGGTCACATGGCATACATCCTGGGATCCTGGGTTCAGCCCTTTATCAGGGGGCAGTTCCTGTAGGAAGATGACAGGTGGAAGGCACCATGAAACTCCCCACAATCCCCAGCCTGGGCCCTGAGTCCCACTCTCTCCTTCAACAGTGGAACTTCCTGGGCAGCTCTGTCTTTGCCAGTCTCACAGATGAGCTTTGAGGAGAAAGCTTGGTTCTCAAGACTGTTGGTTCTCAAGACTGTTGCCCCGGGTTACAGCTGAGTAGATGTGAGCTGGCACATCTGGGGCCTTACTTCCTTCTCCTATATGTCCCTTGGGCCTAGCAAGCACCTGGCACACAGGAGATGCCAAGTAAGTGTTCAGGATTTTTTTTTTTTTTTTTTTTTTTTTTTGAGACGGAGTCTCACTCTGTCACCCTGGCTGTGGTGCAGTTGTACGATGTTGGCTTACTGCAACCTCCGCCTCCTGGGTTCAAGCGATTCTCCTGCCTAAGTCTCTCAAGTAGCTTGGGGTTACAGGTACCCACCACCACACGGGGCTAATTTTTGTATTTTTAGGAGAGATAGGGTTTTGCCATGTTGGCCAGGCTGGTCTCGAACTCCTGACTTCAAGTGATCTGCCTGCCTTGGCCTCCCAAAGTGCTGGGATTATAGATGGGAGCCACCATGCCCAGCCAAGTGTTTGGAAATTTTATGCCTGACCCCACTGCGGTTCTACTTTTGTTTGTCTGAAGGGAGACAAATCAAAAGGGAGATTTAAGAGATGAACTTTCCTTGTAAATCACTCCAAAGTCCTTTCCAACTTTCAGCAGCTCCTGTTAACATTTTCTTCCTGGTTCCTGAAACTCTAAGTTCTTGACCTTGGCCTCAGATGATGCCAGTGCATGGTTGAGTATAAAGATGGCGAAGGGGGCTGGGCATGGTGACTCACATCTGTAATCCCAGCCTTTTGGGAGGCTGAGCTGGATCACTTGAACCCAGGAATTTGAGACCAGCCTGGGCAACACAGAGAGACCCCGTCTCACAAAGAAATACAAACAAACAAAAGATAGTGAAGGGGACCCTCTTTCTTCCCTATCTTGGCCTGATAAAGTCAAAGAAGGTGGCAGACAAACCATGAACCCAAATGAACTTGAAACCTAATAGGGTTTGGCTACTGCGTGGAATTAGACTATTTTTAGATGAACGATTTTAATATTGTCCCCACCTGTTTTGCATTCATATTTTAATACTTCCCTGAAATTTCCATTTGTCAATATTCTGCCTCATTTAATTCTAAACTGCTGTTAAAGGTTGATATGAACATGTGGTCTGCCCTCTGAGTTATTGTGGGACAAACCGCTGAGCCATCGGCCAACTCTCTTGCTATTGACAGGTGTCAGAGTGCAGTTTTAGGTTGCTAATCAGCTTCGCTACACTTGCTGTTTTGTGTAACTGTACTCTGTATTAAGCCCAGATGTTGAATTAAGGTGGGTATGTTGGTGCAACATAAATGCCTTTTGAATAAATAAATAAATGAATGAATAAGACAATGGTGAAGTAGCTGTAGTTCAGGCCCCCAGTGGTACTTTGCCCTTCTGCATTCCGTGCCCCCCTCTGGTGGCCTCTTCTTTTGGACACCAGTGTCCTCATGGTGCCGCCGGATACCTTTAGCTCTCCTCATAGGCACAGCATCCAGGCCTGACCTCCAGGATTCTATTTTCAAACAGGATTCTGAGAGAAGGAAATGTTTATCCTAAAAGGAAGGAGGAAGAAATGCTCTAATGCCGGACATTGGCAAACTGGTCAGAAGACAACTTTTTCTTGGCGGGGGATTGGGTGTGCATGTGTGTATGTGTGTGCATGTGCAAAGAAAGCTTTCTGGGATTCCAGCTCTGTGAGGCTGGCCCTGGATGTCTGAAACCCAAATCCTAGCTAGTGGAAGCGATGACACTTCCCATCCAAACCTTTATACAAATGAGCCAAGCAAGGGAAAATATACATTTCCAGATGAGGAAATCTGAGACCTGCAGAGTTGTCCCTCATGGAGCCTGAGTAGAAGAACCAAAAGCTACCAAGTCACTGGATTCCAATTTAGATTGCAGAACATGCCTGTAAAGCTTAAAAACATATGTTCTAGAACTTACATGCCCACACGAGGACTGTCCTATAGTGGAGAAAGATCACTTGTTTCAGTGATTCTATAATTTTTTTTTTTTTAACAAAAACCAACCACCTACAATTGAGAATTGGCTCCAAGTCAATTTAGAAGGCACACAAGAAAAGTATTCTCTTACATTTTCACTTAAAAAAAGGAGGGGGCATTCCTCAGCTTGGTGATGGACCTTAGTCCTTACTTTTTGCAGCAAATAACTTTTTAAAAATAGCTTTCTCAAGGTAGAATTGACCTACAATGAACCACACATATGTAAGTGTACAGTTTGATGAGTTTTGACTTATGTATTCATTCATGCAGCCATCACCACAATCAAGATAAGAAACAGGTCCAACACCTTTCAAAGCTTTCTTGTGACCCTTCTGTATTCCATCCCTCCTGCTCCATGACCCCATCTCCCTGTGCCAGGCAACCACAGATCTGCTTGCAGCAAATGACATTGCATCTCTTCCAAAAATCAAAATTTTCCTAAAAGGATGAGAATTTTCCAGTTCTTGGGATACGGTTATAAGGGAAGTCCCGTTTGGAAGCCCAGTGTAATTCTTAGTAGCGACATCACTGTAGGAGGAAACGCATAGCCTCCAAGGAGGGGATATTGAGATATGTAAATCCCGTTTTTTGTTTTTTTTTTTAAGAATTAATGGCATTTCATATCTCATCTTATATTTTGAGATATTCTGTAGTTGGAATCTACTAACCCAAATTCATTGGCCAGTTCTACAACTGCTGTGTTAAAGCCAACATCTGTCTTCTATGAGAGAACAACTCCCTTTTCCCCTACTCTTGTTTCTTGTGCCCAATATCTAACCCCCTTCCGGCTGGTGTCGATCTTGTCTTCACAATAGCCATCAGTTTCAGCCCACTCTTTCCTGTCTTCTGTCAGTCCCTCTGGGCGGGCCCAGGGAATTTCTCAGCTGGATTACCATGGATCTGTCAGCCTCTTCACTGATTCACCTGCTTCCATGCTCTCCCTCTTTTCATCCTCTGTGTATCAAGGGAATCTTTATAAAAGGCGAGTCTGATCAGTTTATTTTTCTGCTGTAAATGAAAAGTTATGATTTTATGTGTGCTCCTGTCTTCCTCTCTAGAGCCTTCCCATGACAGTACCACACCCCAGCCCACTTCTTTCATTTCAGCTAGGAAGGATTTTAATAGTGTTACAGAGAGCATTTTAATAATGTACAGAGAGTACAGTGACACCCACATTTCTGCCCAGTTCTGTCCTCCTTTCTTTTCTTTCCTTCCTTTCCTTCCTTTTCTTTCTTTCTTTCTTTCTTTCCTTCCTTCCTTCCATCCTTCCTTCCTTCCTTCCCTCCCTCCCTCCCTTCTTTCTTTCTTTCTTTCTCTTTCTTTCTTTCTTTCTTTCTTTCTTTCTTTCTTTCTTTCTTTCTTTCTTTCTTCCTTCCTTCCTTCCTTCCTTCCTTCCTTCC